>NC_081346.1:65677840-65689518 GCF_029784015.1 Lycium ferocissimum | reverse complement strand
AAAAAATTTATTTCAATTAAACCCAATCTCGTTGAAAAGTATATTCAACTAAAATGAAAAAGATGATTGTCGATCCTATTTAGCTAACTGAACAAAAGAAGAAATTTAATCCCTCAAAATTTCAGCTTCAGAAATTTAGGTATGAAGTTAGGCTTGACAGTCCCCAACTTAGAACAATCAATTACATTACTCACCCGTCACGAAACTTTCAATAAAACATCAATTGCCATAGAAAAAAAAATCAAGTGTCACAAAGTTGATGAATTATGCCGATGAATGCACTGCAGCAAAAACAAAAATCACGTTATTAGAAAAAAAAAAAAACTCAATCCCTCAAATTCTTGCTTCATAAATTTAGGTTTGAAATTAGGGTTGACAGTCCCTAACCTAGAATATCAATTACATTACTCACCAGTCACGGCGTCAGAGATTAGTCTAAACTTTCAATAAAATATCAATTGCCATAGAACAAAACAAATTGTCACACCAACAAGGGTTGTGGTGTAATGACTGATACTACTCCATCCTTAACCAAGAGGTCTCGAAGTTCGAGCCCCTTGGGTACGGTCACCATTGTTAGAGAGCGCTTTGCCCTCCAATGTGGGCTCATTCCGACATGAACTGATTTAGTCGCCCCAATGTGGGTACAGATAATCGGATGAGAAAACCGCAATAAAAAAACAATTGTCACAAAGTTGATGAATTATGCCAATGAATACACTGCAACAAAAATAAAAATCACGTTATTAGAAAAAAAAAATATTATATATATATATATACACACGCACAATCATCTCAATATTGGAAAAAAATAAATGACTTGAAAGCTCAATATCGAAAAGACTTAATTGTTAGTTCGTGGCAATGGTTTATATATGGAGCTTAATTAGCCGCCATTAGGTAGCAACCATATTTTAGATGGACTAATATTACGTTTTTTCTTTTAGCACCAAAAAAGATTTAAACTTGAAAGTTTTAATTCCATGTAGCTTCTACTTTGGAAGTCTCCTCCAAGGCTCTAACCAACCGACGGATTAGAGGTCCTAATTCGGTTTTCCATTAGGAATAAAATTGGAGTACCATCAGATCTTACTTGCCAATTTCCATATAGAAACTACTTCAAAAGAACGTGTACACATTTTGTACTAATCTTCCAATTAATTGACTTTTTTAACGATTTATTTCAAGTAAAATTTTATTAATTTTAAAGTCCTAAACTTTAGATATATATTTAAACAACGAAAGGTTTAATAATCAAATTTCAATGGATTTATAAGTCTTAAATATTAGGAAAATAGTAAATGATAATTTTGTGTATTGCAGAGTGTTTTAACTTTTTTTTTTTTTTTTTTGTGCGGATTGCCCTTCACTTGGGGTGGTCTTTAATTTTTGCCCTTCAAATTAGTGGTCTTTAAGTTTTTCCCTTCGCCTAATACCCCTATGTTGTGGATTCGACCCCGCATCGCAAAAAAAAATAAAAAATCGCAAGGCGGCACTTCCTACCTGCGTTAATTTGCATGGGTAGAAGGCGAATATCGCCCACGCAGCTATGCAAGTTGGGCGGCAAAAAAAAGAAACCACCAATTTTGAGGGCACAAAATAAAGACCACCCCCCAAATAAGGGCAATCCCGCAAATTACCTATTTTTTTAATGAAGACAAAAAGCTCAATCAACATATCTAGCGCTTTCAGTCTTTTAGGCCTCAGTTGTTCGCACTTAATGGAGGTCTGACTCTGAATGGTTCAAACCTTAGGCCATTAAGTGCATTTGTTAGATTAAGATCTAAGGACTTATTTGGTCTGAATAGATCTTAATCATTAAGATCTTGAACAAAGTCTTAATATCATTAATAAGAGGTATTTTGTATGAATAACTTTTAAGAATTATTTTATATGAATAATTTTTAAGAATTATTTTACCAGATTATAAAGTAGTAATTAGTTTTTCTCTAACTCATTTTGCACCGCAATTTGGATTATTTATTCTTAGGAAAAATCAAGAACAAAAGGCAAAGAAAAGAAAATGAAACATTGCCTTATGTTTAGACTAGCAAAATATTTTCAATTTAAAATAATCAAACATCAAAAATTGATTTCATCAAACAGCTTCAAAAAAAGTTGATCTTGCATATCAATAGAGTACATACGTAATCAACACAAAGATTAATAGTTAGAAAGAACCATTAATTGTGAGTCCACAATCAACACATATAACTTGGCCAGTAATATATGAAGCAGCTGGGAAGCAAAGGAATGCCACCATTGCTGAAACTTTTTGGTTCTCCAGCTCTGCAGATTGGTGTTCTATTAATACTTTTTTCAATATATTCTTTTGTCACTGGATCTTGCTGAAATGATTAGATAAAATTTCAATAACAACATAACGTTTTCCTGTTCATATATATAGCTGAAAACAGTATTAAAACACGAGCAAATTAAACACGAAACAATCTGACTATGATTGCTGACAATCAGTGTAACTATGATTAAATATGGCAAATTACATATTAGGCCAGTCGGCTAAAAATAATTACATTTGCTATCAAATATACAGAAATATACATAAGATAATGTATCAAAAATGTATATTTTATGTATATTATACATTAATATATAAAAAATATACATGTGTTGGCGATGGGCATTTATTTGTGCAATTTCTCCTTTAAAAATATGATAGATACAAATAATTAATATAACAAATCAATCCCAATTGCATTTTAAAATTGTTAGATTGCCCGGCATTTGCTGAGGGATGGACAATTCTCACCTCTTAAGCTGATTTTTCAAGATTGAGCTAGATCGTCAATTTTCTAATCATGGTGTCATCGTTGATAGCTACACCCGTTCATATTCTTAATTAATTCACTCAATATTGGGCGTACGGGGATGTTAGATTAACTTACGTTGGTAGAGAGATTGTTATTTCCTTATAAGTTATTAGGCAATTCTCAACTCCTGAGTTAGTTTTTGGAGTTAAATTAAGCTCAATATCCAATTTTCTTATCATGGCATTATCAGTGCGACATCCATTCATATTCTTAGTTCACTCAATTTTGGGCGTGCGAGGCACATTGGTAGAGAGATTGTTATTTCCTGATATGTTATTAGGCAATTCTCAATTACTGAGTTAGTTTTTGGAGTTAAATTAAGCTCAATATCCAATTTCTTATGAGAAACTAATTCACAGTTGCACGATTGATTGAATTATCTCCCTCATAGCTGAAAAACGTCGTCGCAAACGGTTTGAAATTCGCTATTGGGTGAGTACACCCATAAAGGGTGCTAGTTAATTCACTAGTCAATTAGTTAATCCTCCATTAAATCCTTGTAATTAATTGACTATTAAAAACACCGACATAGAAAAATACTAGTTTCACGGAAAGAAGGTTACCTCCACTGCTTCGAGAAGTGGTGTTTTGATAATCCAAGGTGCAACTGCGTTGACTCGAATATTGTCTTTAGCCCACTCGTAAGCCAAGTTCCTTGAAAGTTGATTCATTGCTCCTTTTAATATGGAAAATACAAAAGAATTTTATCTGCTGTATTAGTAATTATACTACCTTTAGCTGCATCTATTACATTTTTCATATATCTTTTTTTTGGTAAATAAAGTTTTACATTACCTTTTGGATGTGCAATAGTTTTTCCTATATCAAATGCAATAGTTTGAAACTAAACGTTTTTCCTAGCTAATTTTGTTAAATCCATATATCTTGCGCAGATGGGTGACGATGATCGAAGTCAAATTAGAGTATGGGACCAGAACTCGCTCATTTTTAATTTTTAATTGCATTGTTGACAAAGCAAGATCACACTAAGACTGAGAACACTAATAAACTACTTTAACTCCTTTTATGTAATTATGAAATACACGAAACTTTATCAATTTTAACGCAACTTATCTCTTGCAGTATACCGTAAAAGATAACTTATTGTCTAGATAATTTCAAATTATTTAGTAATTAGTGACACTTTAGGTCTCTATCTATCCCTAGTTAATTGCCGATTGCCCACAGAATTGCTCTAACATTACATTTTATGTCAAATAAGATCTAGGACTTTGACATGCCCTAGTGGGATTAACAAATTGAATAACGTTTACTCTGTGTCTCTGTCCCTCTTAAAACTAATATAAAAAGTGTTTTTGGTAGGACGGAAGTCATTTTCTAGATTTTTTTTTTTTTTTTTTTTTTTTTTTTTTTTGAGAAAGTTATTTACTTGCGTTTGGTTGACAAACCATACTTTCCAAGGTAAACACTTTCCATTGAAATTGGGAAAATGACGTTCCATCCTTCACTTTATAATCAGAATATTGTCCGATTTGCTAATATATAATTATTAATTTTTAATAGATATTTTAAAAAAAGTATATATTTTTCACTCACCAACCAAATACTGAAAAATATTTCTATTAAAAATATTTTTTTCCGTATGCAGCTACTTTTTTTAGTGATCACATGAGTAACATATTAATTAAATGATATGAGATTACCTTTAGTTGCTGAATACATGGAATTTGTTGGCAATGCCACAAGCCCCGCAACAGAAGAGATAAAGACGATGCTTCCACTTCCTGACGCCTTTAGAACGGGATGTGCAATTTGAGAGATGTGGTGAGAAGCTTCAAAATTGGTTTTCATGAGAATAGAGTAATCCTCTTCATTGAACTCTGTTGCTGGCTTACGTATCAGTGTTCCAGCATTATTTATCTATCCAAAAATATGGTTAAATTACTTTAAGCATAGAGTAATAGTAGATGTTATAATAAGGGAAAAGCAGGTCAAATATACCTCTACTTTCTGTTTGTTTGTTAAGCTAACTTTACCTTCCGTTGGATAAATATACCCCTGCAGCGTACAAAGTTTACACCTGTTTCTTTATTTGGATGGAAGGCCTCTGAATCAACATAAATAACCTGTTTTCTAAAAATTAACCCACTCCCTTTGATGACCTGCCCAACTCACCTTTTAAAATAGCTCATACCACCCAAATCCCATTTCCCCGAAACAAATCATCAGTTCCCTTTTCATTTTCTATTTTCTACACTTGCAAAATCTCTTCAAAAACTAGTTCTTTTAATCAAAGAATCAAAGAATTTCAAGAAGCCATGAAAGTTGGTAGTGTTGGGAGTATCTCTTTTCTGTTAGAAAATGAGAAACAGAGCAAGTAATATTGCTGAGGAGCAGCATCAACAGTGTAGAAATCAAGAGGAACCGTAACGGGTTTTGAAAAATCAAGAGTTGTCCCCGCCGTCTATCATCACAACCAGCTAAATTTCAGAGTAATTTAAGATGGTCATGGGATCACATTAGTCTGAGAGGAAATAAGTGGAGAAAGAATGAAAATACTGAGTCAAACGGAAGCTTTTTGATCAGTACTAGTATAACAGCTTTCAAGCAAGATCTAAGGTTGAAATTATGGTCTACAAAACTCAATGATTTTTATTATTTCGCCTTCTTGGACTTATCTCAGCATATATTTAGCTAAAACCAACATAATATGAGAAGTAGACAAGAGCCTACTGTAGAGAAATATAGCAGAAGAAAAATAAATCGGAGAAACCTTATGCTAGCTCAAGATCGTTAACTAAGATCGGAAGATTTAACTAAAAAAGAGGAAGCTATAGAAAGACAAAGAAAGATTTGAGGTAGAACTTTGTTATGGAAGAAGACTCCTTGAATTGGCTTGTATTGGGTTTTTATGGGTTTAACTTGGGTTGGGCCATTCTATTGCTATAAAATGACTAAGTGCCACCCCTATTTATACTTGTGTAGGGATGGTTATGTAAATACTTACAGATACATCCATAAGACATAAATCTAGTTATCTTTCTATCTTCTAGCACTACTTAGAATATCTAGATATTTCTATCTTCTATTATAAATATCTAAGTGTAGATTTCTGTGACATTTTCTAAATACAATATATATCAAAGATATACATTATAACTTTCTAGAAACTCTTCTAAATATTTATGATATTTTTTTTCTTCAAAAAATTAACTTTAATTTTCACACTCCCCCTTAAAGTAATTTTTTGGAAGTTATCCCGAACTTGTCGCGGAAGAACTCGGACGAAGTTTTTGGGCATGCCTTTGGTGAAAATCTCGTACATACTTTCTGTCTCTTGCTTCTTCAAATGACGAAAGTTTCCGCCATTAATTGGGCACTCGCAACGAAGCATGAATACGTACGATCAAACTTTTCATCTTTGTAGCGAGGGCGGCTTAACAATATTTCTTTTTTGGCCTTCGTGAACCATACATGAATCATCTCCATGCCGAGAAACGCCCGAGTCGGTGACGATCGACCATTAATTTCTGCGAAGACTCGGCATCACGGTAGATCCACCACAGTTCCTTTTTCAGCCTCCTCGTTGAACTCGTCTTGTCGGCTTCGCAGCATCCGAGAACCATATTATATGTCTCTCCATATGAAATTGAGCCTTCAAGGTCAACCTCTTTATTTATTTGACCGTCGGCCTTCTCCATCTCGCTTCCCGCATTCGATGATCCGAGCTAATGATTGGCTGCGATATACGATGATTGTTAGACTTCAACTTCCACTATAACTCCCTCAATGCTTTCGTAGAGTGGTCACCATTGTCATATATAGTTTCAGAAACTTCATGCTCAGGATCTACTTCAACATCCTCCATGTCCAGACTTTTATTACCAATTTCAGGATCTGCTTCGTTGATTTCCTCGATGGTAGCTACCACGTCAATAGTCTGAACGGCTTCAGAAGCTTCTTTCTTTTTGTTGATGACACCAATGCGTTCTTTCTCCGCGTGATGGACTGTATTATCTCCTGAATCCACGATCCGGTCTTTTTCAAAATTGAGGGAGCCTACGGCATCTACTGCTCTAGTCTCAGCTATGAAGCACCTTCCCCAGTCTTCTTCTTCTTCAAAGAACTTTCTTAGTTTGAGCCAAGTTGCTTTCTTTGGCTCGGCAAAATCTTTTTATGTGTCCTACTTCACCACATTGGTAACATTTAATAGACTTCTTACCATAATGATTAGAAGAATCCTTCTTCTGTCTTGATGAGCTTGAACCCTCATGGAATTGAGAATGTGTCATATCTCTTGAGCCACTTCGCTCTTGTATTTCTTTAAAATTCTCCTTGTTAGCAACAAGAGCATTTCCTTCCCTTTCTTTAATAGACACACTAGCCATCTGTTTGGCTAGTAGCTCCTGTGATGACAACAAATTCTCAAACTTCCTCCAAGGATGGTTGTTGAGCCCATCCTTGAATTGATGTAACAAAAGGAATATATTCTTTCTTGAAACCACGAATGATAATTCTTCTCATCTCGTGCTTCGAGATAGCCTCATCCGGATTTAATAATGAGATCTACGAACATTAGTTCTTAATCTTCAAAAAAATATTCGACAATAGAAAGATTACCTTGAATGGTGTTAGCCAATTCATTCTCCAAGATCTAGAGCCGCTTCATCCTTATTGAACAAACGATCAAGGGTCCTCCAAATTTCATGAAATGATTTGCACTTATAATATGATCAAACAAGTTGTGAGAGATGGATCTCTTCGTGATGAACTCCGCCTTCGCATTAATTTGCTTCCCCACTTCTTATATGTCTTTCTTTATTTTCGTGTCCGTCGATAGGAGGGCTTGTGTAACAACCATTAACAACATCCCACAAATCCTCTCCTGAGGTATGACTCCATACATGTTCTTCCATCCCTTGTAATTGACTGATTCAACAACTCCATCCCCGTCCATTGCGGGCCGCTTAAATCCATTTAGAGAAACCAGTTGAATCTATCACTAACCCGATCTTGAAATAAAATCCAGAAGCCAACCTGTGGCTATGGCTCTGATATCATATAGAGAAATATAGCAGAAGAAAAATAAATCGGGGAAACCTTCTGCTAGCGCAAGATCGTTAACTAAGATCGGAAGATTCAACTAAAGAAGAGAAAGTTATAGAAAGGCAAAAAAAGATTTGAGGTAGAACTTTGTTATGGAAGAAGACTCCTTGAATTGACTTATATTGGGTTTTTATGGGTTTAACTTGGGTTGGCTTGGGTTGGTTACAAATGACTAAGGCCGCCCCTATTTATCCTTGTGTAGGGATGGTTCTAGAAATACTTCTAGATACATCCATAAGACAAATCTTAGTTATCTTTCTATCTTAGCACTACTTAGAATATCTAGATATTTCTATCTTCTATTATAAATATCTAAGTGTCTAGATTTCTAGACATTTCCTAAATACAATATATATCAAAGATATTACATTATAACTTTCTAGAAACTCTTCTAAATATCTATGATATTTTTGTTCTTCAAAAAAATTAACTTTAATTTTTCACACCTACATCTTCTAATAAATGGGCGAGCTAAATGTCTCTAATCAGTAATTCCGAGAGAAACCTTAAATTTAGCAACCAGATGCAAAGAATGGCTTGATGTTATCTTGAACTGAGTCAAGAGTTAAGGGAAGAGTTTCTGCTTTGATCAGCATGTCACATATATCGTTGCCTATGTTCCCATCCCTTTCACCTCCTCTTTCCCCTGCAAGTCGAACTCAATGGTTCAATAATCCAAGAACAAACCTGTCACACCCTTAATCCGATAGGGTGTGATGGGCACCCGACCCTTACCTAGGGCCGAGCGAACCCGCTGACACTCGTGACACTCATAATCATATTGGGCCCTCATAGCATAACATAAGTACATAATGAAAGATTTTCGGAAAACAAACTTGCTTTTCATCTTTTTCAAACCAAGTAAGACCTGTAATTGTATAAAACCCGTAAAATAATACATCACAATACATCGGCTTATGGAGCCGCTTACAAAACTGACATACTATTACACGACACTCGTTCGCAAAGTCTACTATCACGGAACATGAATCCATATCATAATGCTCGTACCGGCAACACCCGGAGAAAATGGAGCTCGCCAATCCCGCCGGAACATCTTCTCGCTAATATCTTCAACTCATCCGGGTGTACCCGCGCGGTATGAAACGCGCCCCCCGAAGAAAGGGGGTCGGTACGGAATATGTGCGAGTATGTAAACGCACGAAACGCAAAGAAGCGGGATCATACGAAGTAAAGAGTACGAAAAATCGTAAAACTTGCCTTGAGAAAAGATTTGTCACGCATATCAAAAACATGTAATCATCATGTATACATATAGCGTGTCCCGCCCTCTACTAGTGAGGGCTCGGTAGATAAAATCATATCAAAATCGTATCATTATATCATCGTACATATATACGTACCGGCCCTACCGAGGGACTCGGTGAGTAAAATCATATCATAATCATGTATGCATGCGAGATATACATATATATACATACGTGCCGGCCCCCAGTGAGGACTCGGTGAATAAGTGTCCGGCCGTGGCGGGACTCGATATGCCATCCAGCCGCCATCCCCATCTCATCACATCATCATATCATCATACACATATATATATATAGCGTGCACCCGCCCCTACAGTGAGGGACGCGGTGAATAATGCGGTGGAAGTGCACGAATACATGCCCTGGCCGGGACGCGATGAAGGAAATATGACTCGCACGAGCGAGTAGTGAGAAACCATATGGATTTAAATCATCATCTAGACTCCAATGAATAAGCAAGTAGTCGACGCTCGAAAGTCGAAACGGAAATCATATCGAGTTCTTTCAAACACGAGTCATTAGGACTATACAAAGCGAACCTCGGGGACCACGGATGACGCATTAACCAATTCGGCCCGCTTTCGTGGGAGTTAGCATCATTATACGTTACAACACTTTCTATGAACGTTCCAACGCAACTTTATATCTACGGAAGTTATGGACATTTCTAGTCATAGGATTCTTTAGGAACAAAACCATTTATACAACATTCTAAACTCGACTATATTAAGACATAAAGACCATAACATGACCATATCAAGGATGCTAATATCAATAAGGGAATATGCGTCATGAACATACTCGGACTTAAGAGTGGAATTACCTCGGAGCCCATATCATAGCCTAATTACACTAGGACATGCCAAAGAAAGAAAGGGGTGAGCTTCTACATACCCCTCGGTCGCTCCCAACTAGTCCAACTCAAATCTGGCCCTCCAAGGTCTACATAACGTCAATAGATATCGAACATTAGTTGAAGACATTTAGAAATTAAGCATTCAATTCCAAACGGACATCAAATTCTACGTAAATTTCGCGCATTTCCCCTATAAATATGCCAACCCCGAGATTTCAACTCAGCCAAATTCAACAACAACACCACCAACAACCAAACTACAACCTCAATAATCAATTCAAAATGCATTTTTAACATTACTAACTCTTTTACATAATTCCAACAATATTCATAACATTCCACTAACATTCAACCACTACTTACATTCACCAACGTCAACGTTTATACAATCGATTACTAATCCAAAACCATTTATACAATATTCAAGAACGCTTTAAACAATTCACACACTTTCCCAAACAACCCAAACCATACTCCAACTCACCCGAATTCCTCCCCAAACCCAAGAACAACATAATCCACATCCCTTTTTCCTAATTCATGAATTACACCAATAAATCCACACATTAATAATGTCACTTCCATAACTACAAAAATTACATAAAATCCGCATTAACTTCCAAATCAACCCATAACCAACACAACATCATTTCGAATCATTAAACTTGCATTTTTCATCATGAAATCCATAACGACGACAACTAAAACGCCAACGACAATTTGTTCATTCTCAACACACAAAGAGGGGACCTATTCGGCCACCATCATACACACACACAAAGATGATTTTCATTTTTTTCTTCACACTACAACAATCAAACCATGTTAATTAGAATTAATTCATCACTTCTAACACAACACACCCGTACGCGACAACACCACTTACGGCCTCAACTTCAACATAATTTCTATCATGAATTTCTTCCTTTTTTTGCATACAACAACACATATAAAACATTTATAACACATGAAAACAAGGTTAAACTCACCTTTCTTCTTCAACTCCACAACTTGCCTAAAGTGGTAGATAGAGAAAACGAATAAGATATTGCTCGAAACAACGACTCCACGTTACTAAGCACCATTTGATTAGTAGGTTTGCTTGAAGAATTTTTTTTTTTGATGACTTAAAATTGGTCTTGAATTTCCAAGTCTTGGCGAATGGAGCCACTTGTTCTTGCTCTCTCAAGTTTCTTGATTTTTCTTGAATTTTCCTAAGTGTTGTAGTGAACAAAAAGATGACTAAGTCATCTTTTATAAACCAAATATTAACCATCCATGTGGCCTTGGCCCACATGAGTGGCCGGCCACATGGTGCCCTTATTATTCCTTTTTTTTTTTTAAAGGCTTTCTAAAAAATAGAATACTTACTAAAAATGAAATTTTCCCAAAATGTTTCCTAACATTTCCGTAATAAAATCATACACTTATGCTTTTAAAGCGAAAAAGTCTCTACTTCGTATCTCGGAACGGTCTTGCCACTTTAACTTATCAAGGTTGACTCGGATTATCTAGATGTACAAAATACGGGATATAACCAAACCGTTCTTATTTATTCTTGTTTTTTTTTTTTTTTTTTTTTTAAATCTCAAAATTATTCTTACTCCCTCAATTTTATTCTCAGAATTTGTCAGATTATATTCCTTTAAAAATGAT
>NC_081346.1:65670914-65677740 GCF_029784015.1 Lycium ferocissimum | reverse complement strand
TATGGCAAAGGGATACGTATACAACAACGAATAGCCAGGAACATGGTGAGTTATTTTCACACCCTCCCCAACGGGGAGAAGGTCAACGTCCGTGCCTAGACGGCAATCTTCCCTAACCATGGCAATGGCGCTATCATCGATAAGAGATTCGAAATCCTCTACCGGGCCAAGATGGTGAAGAACTTTACAGTCATTCATGTAACTAAATCCTGACGGGACAATGCTCGCAGTAATAGATTCCAACTCCCTATCAGGGCCTTCGGTTCCAGCTGATCCTGGCATGAATGAAGACTGGTCTTCGCCCTGGGTCAGTAACGGTACGTAAGCCATGATCGTGAAAGGTTCTCCTTAACAATACGTATCTGCAACACTGGAGTACGAAGATTGCAAATCCGAGGAGTATTGTGGGATTCAATGCAGGAATCTTGGTAGGGTTAGAGAAGGAACAAAGTGAGATTTGGAGAAGTAAGGATGCATGGGAAAGAAGAAGGCATGGGCTTTATATAAGGAGATTTTAGGGATCCGTAGCGTATCAAGAGTTCCGATTCAAGGAGGATTCCCCAAAAGATTTGGCGGCTGGTTAATAATGACCTAGCATTGGGCAGAGTGAGGTTTGACTTAAAGGTTCTATTCCCCGTCGTCAATAAATGCACTACGGGAAATGGGGGGACTATCTGTATACGGGTAAAACTGAGGACACGAATACGCTCGGTTTCCCGTTGTTATGATTATGCTCGGGTGAAGCACGACCACCTCACCGGGATCGAGAAGCTTGAGGCCGGGCCAGTACAAGGCGATAACGGAAGGATGATCGGCTAACTATTAAGACCGAAATATCCGCCCTCGCCGGATATTCCGGCGTCAATCCCGCGACGCTTGTACCGTCAATTTGATTTACTTGCTTTACTTAGAGTTGTACTAGGTCTGAAATTCCTCTACTATATAAAGGGGAGGCCTCCATTCATGAAAGGGGCTGGCAACATAGAAGAGAGAAAGAATCCATATCAACAATCATAAGAATATATAGCATCTGTTTCTATCTGTTCTTGAGCTTTACTTTGTTTGCGTTTCTTGATAGCTCGTAACAAAAGGATACCGACCTCGGTCTCCTAGCTCGAGGCACGCGAATCCAATACTTGGTTAGATTTGATTCTTTATCCATTCTGTCATATATCACACTGTTCAAATCCTTAATTGAATTTAGCTGCATATCTTTGGCACCTCTTTTAAATTTAACTGTTCTACATTTTTAAGGTTAAACAGATATATAATTTTCTGATATCAATTCCAATAAATTTTAATGGTTAGATTCAATCCGAACCTTAAAAAATCAATAGAACCACTTGTCCTCTTCAACAACTTCAATAATAATGGTGTTCTTCATTTTTCTCCAACCAAACTAATCCAAATCGTCAAGGAAAACACTATATATAAGTTTAATGGAACATTACCATGCAAATCCGTCCACAAGTAAGTAAACGGAAGGAGAAGGGAAAAGGAAGAACAAGGTGGAAGAGGAAAAATTCTGAAAGATTTTTTATTATTATTATTATTATTATTATTTGCATAACTTCTTTTAACATGGTAAAAAAATATGGTCAAAAAATAAATAGGGGTCCTTAGGAAAGTTATCCTACGTAAATTCCTGTAGTTTACTCCATCTTGACACAACCTCTCAACCCAAATAAAATTCTCCTCTTGTTAATGAAATTTTTGCACTGTATAGCCGCTCGCTAAAATAATAATCATTTTTTTTTTTTGTATATTATGTATATGTACATATTTTATATAAAATTAATGTATAATTGAAACAGATATAATTGTTTTGGCCGTGCGGCTAAATATTTTAAAGGTTAAAACCCTTTATTAATTTTGCCCATTTTAATCCATCCAAGTTTAGCTCTACTGGCCAATTTGACGCCTCTAACCGGAGATGAGCGAGTATACATTTTCGGCATGTTTTCAATTTGTTATTTCTCTCATAATCAGAAATTCTTTGGTAATTTTGGGACCAGAATTTCCCAGTTAATTATTACTAACAATTTAACATAAGTAACCTGATCACCCATTGGGATCTAGATTTGGATCTTGAATATTAAATCCCTAAAGTAAGCAACAACACTATAACTTAGTGCTCGCACTCTTATTTTGTTAAGAAAAAGTCACTCGCAGTGTGCCCAATCATATATGTTATTTGCCAACTTGCCAAACAATTAAACAAAAATAGCATGGGCTGATTCTCACCTTATATCTCAGTAAATACCTGCCCACGCCGGGTGTTTACACCAAATAAATACAATTTACTATGGTTAAGCGATTTAATAAAGTGAATAAATCCATTAATCATGGTTAATTGATAGTTATATGTATTCAAACACACACACACACACACACACACATATATATATATTGGTCTGGTGTAAACACCCGATGTGAGTAAACTTTTTCCTCATATCTCTAAGATACAATACAGGAGCTCCTATGCGACCAGTCCTCAATTTTTATATTTCATTAATAAGAATATTTTATCACACAAGTATTATGATATATTTAAGATTATAATTTTTTAACTGCTTTGATTCTATTTTAACATTCGTGTTGAATCAAAGTTACATAAACCAATAATTGAAACATAGGAATTTATTTAGCCTTGAGTTCCGTTTATTCAAATGTTGTATGTCATGGAAATCTTTTTTTTTTTATCTTTTATTTTACCCCAATTCGCTCGAGTCAGTTGAATGAATTTCGAACGTGATCTGTAAAAGTTATGTAGGATATACATTGGTGCAAGTGTCAATGGTCTAGCGGAAAAAGTTAGTGTCCTATATTAATCCTTCTTAACTCCAAAGGCGGACCCACGTGGTGAGGAAGCAGGGCACGTGCGCTCGTTAACTTCGGGAATTTTTTTTTATATATGTGTATATATCTTGAAAAAGTAATATATATTTAACTGTGCACGCTTAAAAGCATAAGTGTACTTGGTGCACTGGCTGAGGCCGCGGCTTTCCACAGCATTGACCCTGGATCGAATCCTAGTTTGTGCTTTCTATCAGATTATTTGTTAATCATCATTTTTCGCACTGGATATTGTGTCTTTAACCCAAAAAATAGTAAGCACCAAAAGATGTACTCGGGAATCGATCCTAAAACCATGCGTATAATTTGCACAATATTAATCACTGAGCTATAGCTCTAAGTTGTTTAAAAAACGTTAACATCTAAGTACAGAGGCGGATCTAGGATTTGATGACTACGGGTGCCACCATTACTAAAATCTTATTTTTTCGAGAAATAATATTAACGGACGTTGTCGGTCTACTATTTGGTTTACTTGGAGAGAGACGAGAGAATATCCAAAAAAGAAACTTCTAACTTTCTATTATTTTATTCTAAGAAAATATGGTAAAGAAAATTTGTACTATATTATTTTATACTTAATTAAACAAATACAATGTCAACATGAAAATAGAGTGTCAACTAGTATGTGTTGTAGCCCGTAGGTGTAATTGTGTAGAGACAAAATTGTTATGAAATTTATAAAAAAATGCTCATCAGGGAGATTCGAACCCTGGCAAAATGGAAGGAATGTAAGTCCTTTGCCACTGGCACTGCGGACACTTTAGTTGGCACTTTAATTATTTAGACTATTTCTTATATAAATATACATACATATATAGAGTTTCCGCCGAAGCTTGCGGGTGGCGTGGCACTCCGTACCTCCTCAGTAGATCCGCCCCTATCTAAGTATTAGATTACAACTCATATTCCCGGTCCAACACGACCATTATCTCTCGGTTGTCATTGATCGTTTAGCTAGCGTCTATGTTAAGATAATGATATCCCCGCGGTCTTCAAATCCTGGATCTGCCTTTGCTTGACTCCTAACTACCTTCCCTTTTACAGTTTGCATGTGTATGTTGTGTCATAGGACTCTCCATATGTCTTTCCCTTTATCCTCATTTGAAGTGTCTGTATTTCATCTATTGTTTCTAATTCTTTTTTCAAAATCTGATGTTTTATTCACTTATTAAATCTATGATCAATCTTTATGTCATGTTTATAAGATACTCTAATATTTATTTCTGCCTTTATTACTATTGTTGCTATTCCCGCTGACATGCACCCTTACGATCATCGATTTAATAAGTGAATGAAACAACAGACTTTGAATAAAAATAGAAACAACAAACGACAGACGGCCACTCAAATGAGGACACAGGGAAAGAGATGTGGAGAGTCCTATTACAAAATATAGATATGCAAACAGTAAATGAGACAGAAAAGGCATGTCTTAAATCTATCTTTCTCTTTCCGTTTTTTTCCTTTTTCCATTCTTTAAGGTTGTTTTTCAGATTAATTTTTTATTCGAGTTGGATATTGATTCCAAAAGCTTTTGTTGTGGGTGTTAAAGAATTCGACGTACAATTGTGGAATTTGACTGCAGGAAAATTGAAAAGGCATTTCCTAAATCTATCTTTCTCTTTCTGTCCCCCCCCCCCCCCCTCTTTTTTAAGGTTGTTTTTCGGGTTAATTTTTTATTCGAGTTGGATCTTCATTCCAAAAGTTGTTCTTGTGGGTGTTAAAAGAATTCAGTGTACAACTTATGAAATTTAACCGCAGAAAAGTTATTTATTTTTGCCCATATAGATCTGAATTATGCTTGTCTGAATTTGTATATCTTGGTTTTCTGCATTTCAATTATTCGTGCGGTATGATAAATGAGGATTTTCTTGTTAAACTTTAAGAACAAGAAAATCCGCAATTTAATCATATAGCACTAATAATTGAAATGCAGAAAACCAAGATATACAAATTCAGACAAGCATAAATTCAGATCTGTATGGGCAAAAAAAAAATATTTTTCCTGCAGTTAAATTCCACAAGTTGTACACCAAATTCCTTTAACACCCATAATAGCAACTTTTGGAAACAAGATCCATCTCGAATAAAAAACTAATCCAAAAAATAACCTTAAAAAAGAGGGGAAAAAACATAAAGAGAAAGATAGATTTAGGACATACCTTTTCAGTTTTTCTGGAGTTAAATTCTACAAGTTGTACGCTGAATTCCTTTAACACCCACAACAACTACTTTTGGAATCAAGATCCAACTCATCTAAAAATTAAATCAGAAAAACAACATTAAAAGGGAAAAGGAAAAAAAAGACAGAAAGAGAAAGAAAAAGATAGGTTTGGAGTAGACATTGGAGGAGCCCTTCTAAGAGCCATTTGTTGAGGTATTGGATGATACAATTGTGAAAGCATTAGAGGAAACATTTGTGAAGAAAATGAAGGAAAAAGAGGAGGAACCCTTAAAGGGTTCATAAGATGAACAGTCCTCAAAGGAGCCACCAAATGAAACATTGGTTGGGGCGCTTGAGTAGGAGCAAATGTCACTGAAGGAAACTTCAATGGAACCACCGATATATTGGGGCCACCGGAGGGCCTTATAGAGGAGCACTAGGCTCTTTGTAGCTGGTCCCATCAGGAACCATAAGTCGAGCAATTGGTTGAGGGACATTCGATATGGAACCCTCTCTGCCAACTATCTCTTTTATCACTTCATGCACCCGATTGAGGTTTTGGTTTATCACGTAACTCAGATGTTGAGATCGTAAGGATGCATGTCAGCAGGAATATCTTTTTCATTCAACACGTCATGCATCTTATTTGTGAACTCCTTTATCCCGTTCTCCGTCCTTACCTTCCGCAGTTCTTCCTTCAACTTTTCATTCCTTTGCTTAGTGAGCTCTTCTTGGTGTCGCCATGTTTTTTGATTGCCCCAACTTCGGCAACTCCTTAAACTTTGTAAATGTATTTATAACAACACTATGATTTGGATATATCTCAAGTTCATTTGTGGTAAGGACAATGACAACAATAGTAGTCTCAACATCACAATGGTGCTAAGTTCTTGAATCTTTTCAAGAACCTTTTCTGTCTTTTCTTGTATGAGGTTTTTCTCTCCAGGAGTGGCTTGACCATAAAGCCAATAAAGAAATCGCTTGAGGCCCCATATCTTTGTTAAAGATGTATTTTATATAATCCCTCCGTTTCAATTTATGTGAACCTATTTGACTGGTCATGGAGTTTAAGAAAGGAGAGAAGACTTTTAAACTTGTGGTGTTAAATGAGTCACATATATTTTGTATGGTTATAAATCATTACATAAAGGTAAATTGTTTTCAAATATAGATAAAAGATCATTCTTTTTTACACAGACTAATAAGAAAATAGGTTCACATAAATTGAAATAGAGGGAGTATATAATTGTTGCCTCAGCCGAAAGAAGTTTTTCAAAATTTAAAATTGATAAAGTCTTATTTAAGATCAACAATATCTCAAAATAGATTGAATGGATTAGCTATATTATCAATTGAAAAAGAAGTGTTAGAATAAATCAATTATGAAACAGTAATTAATGACTTCGCATCTAAAAAAGCTAGAAAAATTGACTTTAAATAAAAATACATACGACCATTTTTTCTTTAAAAAAAGAATAGGGCCTCTTTCTGAAGTTTGGCTTTAGGCCCCCCCAATGTTTTTGAGACGGCCCTATAAGTAAGTCATCTTTAACCAAAACTTTTGATATCACTTACTTTAAAAATGTAACATATATATTCTTGTTGTACTTCTCACATAGTTTAGAAATATAATACTCCACTATGATTTATTTTATGATTTTATTACTTTATATTTACTCTCGATACTGATCGCATAGCATAGATTCAATTTGAAAAGGAGATTGCAAATGATAATTGTTTTCCTTTTCTAGGGCATATGTATACTTGGGCCATATTTTATGAGTCCGGAACAAAAATGGTGTA
>NC_081346.1:65474654-65670814 GCF_029784015.1 Lycium ferocissimum | reverse complement strand
CATTCATTTTTTACTCATCCCGGGTCATTCATTAACCCATCTCATAATCATAGAAAAACTATTTTCATTTGAAACATACTTACCTTTATATACATAAGCCCCTTCGGCTATCAAAATAATATATACATACGATGAGAACCGTGAGACCATACTACCTACGTATACGTATCTACGAGCCTCTACTAGAGCACTAGACATATGGACGGGACAGGACCCCGTCATGCCCAAAATATATATATACCAAAAGAATAATCAAATGTTATTTCTTACTTATCAAAACATCGTATACGTCGTGCCCTTCCTTAGTCTATTTACTGTACGTTAACGGAAAATTTTTCGAGGTATAACAAAAATATATTATAATTTTTTATATTAATTGTTACAAAGAAATCAAAATTAGAAAGATATATGTTATATCATTAATCACCAAATTTTAATTCTGAAATGAAAATATAAAGTAATACATTTTATAAATGTAAAGAAACAATAATCAAAGACTACAAAGGAGAGTAAATAAGTAAAGTATTGACAATGAAGGAAAACGAAGATAAATGTCACTCCCTCCCTTTACTTTTACTTCTCGACGTTAACATATCAAGGAAAAAAAATTCTTCTTCTTATTTTACCCTTCACATTAATTATTCATTTTCAAATCATTTTAAAGGAGGCTATTGAGACTATATACCAATAAATATGGATATTATGATAAAATATATACTTTATTTATTAATTTTCAAAGAACGTTGAAAGTCAAAAGTGAACAAGTTATGTGTAGGAGCATTAAAATAACTTTTGGTACAAATTTGCATTGCTATTGGTCGTCCTCTCTTCACGTTTAAAGTATTGACAAAGAAAGAAAACGGGGATAATAGAAATAGAAAAGAAGATAAATATAGAATTGAAAAATAGACATATATTTTTAGTAATATGGACAAAGGGAGTACTTCATTTTTATTAATTCTTAAAGAACGTGAAAAGTCAAGTATGGTAATGTGGCCAAGTAATATGAGACGGAAGGAGTACTTCATTTATTAATTTTTAAATAACGTGAAAAGTCAAAAGTGAACAAGTAAAAGTGCATGGAGGAAATAAATATGTGTCGGAGAATTAAAATAGAAGTGCACACGTGTATACATAAGAAGAGAATAAATATTCTGTACTATGACATATATCCACGTGTGATTTATTAATTCTCAAAGAATGTGAAAAGTAAAAAATGAATGAATTAAAGTGCACAGAGGAAATAAATTTGTGTAGGAGAATTAAAATTGAACTGCATATGTCTATACATGAGAAGAGAATAAATATTCAGCTAGAACACGAAAAATCAAAAGTGAACAAGTAAAAGTGCATGGAGGAAATAAATGTGCCGCAGAATTAAATTTGAAGTGCATACGTCTATACATGAGAAGGGAATTAAATATTAAGTACCATGACACATGTCTATGTCATTTTTTTTAATTTTTAAAGAACGTGAAAACTCAAGTATAGTAATGTGGCCAAGTAATATGGGATGGTAGGAGTACTTCATTATTAATTCTTAAATAACGTGAAAAGTCAAAATGAACAAGTAATAGTGCACGGAGGAAATAAATATGTGTCGGATAATTAAAATAGAAGTGCACACGTGTATACATGAGAAGAGAATAAATATTCAGTATTATGGCATATATGCACGTGGGATTTATTAATTCTCAAAGAATGTGAAAAGTCTAAAGTGCATGGAGGAAATAAATTTGTGTAGGAGAATTAAAATTGAATTGTATGTGTCTATACATGAGAAGAGAATAAATATTCAGCTAGAACACGAAAAGTCAAAAGTGAACAAGTAAAAGTGCACGGAGGAAATAAATGTGTCGGAGAATTAAATTTAAAGTTAATACGTCTATACATGAGAAAAGAATAAATATTAAGTCTTTATGTGCGTATACATATAGGATATAAAAATAGTTGGATAAAGTGTACAAATTATATAGCTCATGGTACGAAATTTAATGCGGGTACAATTCGTGTTTGTTGGTACGCTTGGGAGCGTGTTCGTCCCCCATGAAAGTTTGCTTATATATAATGAAAATATATATGTAAGTGAGGATAGTGAGTTTTGTAGTCCTCACATCCTCACAACACTAATAAGATGCTTACATGTGGCCTCTCTTATTGACTTTTCCTTACATATTTTCATTTTTCATTTTTCGCTCTCATTCATTTTTTTTTTTTTAGACCACTCCACATGGATTTTGATAATACCAACTTTTTGTAGTTCTCAAATGAATTTATTTATCTTTTACCCCTAATTGAAGTTTTTATGACTTTGTGAATCCTCAAATATTTTGGTAAATTTTGAGAATTTTAGGGATTTTTTTTATGCCACTAAAAATAATGATGTCATGAGAAAGATTGTATTGGACCCCACAAAACATACTCATATATATATATATATGAGTCTTTTGAGGAAATATTATTAAACTTGTTTTAAAATATTTTTCCTTAAGAATTTATTATAGACACATAAAGAATTATCTTGTCATTCGAATTCTATCTTAATGGAGGCTTAATAATTGATTTAAAATATTATTCTTATAATGCTATTTAGTATTTGTTGATGTTGTTTACTAATTATCATTTGCTATTTTCAATTTTTATTCGTCTTGTTAGATGTAAAGTTGTTTTATTTTTATACATAATATTTTGTGTCATACATCTTGGCAAAATAGTAATTAACAAAGATTTCACCTAAGGTAGAATAAAGTTTAAAATTAAAGTAATAAATACATATAAACTTATATTAATGTTAAATACTTTTAAAATGTAAATTATAGTCCTTTCATTTCAATCAAAAAATGAACTTCGAAGTACAATAATAATTAATCAAATTTTACATGGGCACACTTTTTACCTAAAACTTATCTAATACTGTAATATCTTTTGGTAAAAAATAAGTTATCCAATATGGGTTCAATTCGAAGAATCAAATTAAATTAATATAACATATGAAAAGCTCAATTTGGATCATCGGAGACTTTAATCTCAAAAGATTTAAGTAAAATATAAATTAGTAGAGCTTTCTATTGTTTGATTTTTTTTAAAAGAATCTAATACAACTAAGAAAAATGTTTTCTAACTTTCATATACGTTTTTGTGCTTTGAAATTGTAGAAGTCTTTTTAAAGTGTCAAATTAATGTTACAAAAATAAAAAAGCAAGAGCATAAAAAATTTAAAAAATATTTACAAATTAAATTTTAATGTCGGCCAAATTACACTAGTATATAATAGAAATATATATTTGAATGTGCAACCCGCACTGCTCGCCATCTTAGACCAAGAAAACTTTTAAATTGCCGCCTGTAATTTTCTAATAGGTGTTGTAAGTGCTCATAAACTACATAAAGGATTGTAATGGGATAGATACGATCTCTGCACTCTTAATTAGAGATTTCAAATTCAAACTCTGAGTTTGAAAAAAAATCTTGGTAGGGAGAGTGTGTCCCTGTTTAATGGGCTTTAATTTATTCAACGCGTATCTGAATTAGTTGGGGTTCTAATTCATTTTTTTTGCGTGGATTTCCCTTCAAAGGCGTTGGTCTTTAATCTTTGTCTCTCAAATTCGAGGGTCTTTAATTTTTTGCCGCTTGACTTAAAAAGTGGCCGACAATATCAAGATTACGGGTTGAACCCCGAAACTACGGTCAAAAAAAAAAAAAAAAAAAAGAATTCCACAAGGGAAGGCTTTCGCGAAACCTCTGCCTTAAGCCTAACATTTGCCCAAAATTAGGCTTATTAGGGAAAAGGTTTGTACGGGTGCCTTCTTTTTTGGTGCTTTAAATTTTGCCCCTCAAATTGTTAGTCTTTAAATTTTGTCCTTCGCCTAAAACCCATGGGTTCCGGGTTCGAATCCCCGCTCAGTCAAAATTTTTTAAAAAAATTGCAAGGCAGAGTTTGAATTTCTCTCTGCCGGAGGGGGGCAGACTTTGATTTGAGGCATATATTTTATTTTTTTCACTTTTCAAGGCAAACTTTTAGTTATGCGTTAAGGAAAAGTTCCGCCTTATGGGACATACTTTTAGTTATGCCAAAAGTGTGTCCCATAAGACATAACTAAAGTATGCCTCATAAAAAGGCGAACTTTTCCTTGCGCATAACAAAGTTTGCCTTATAAGGCAAAGTCTATGCCTTAAGGAAAAGTTCGCCTTATGGGGCGTATTTTTGGTTATCTTGGGATCCGGCATAACTTTAGTTTTTTTCTTAAGAGTGTATCTTAGGATACACGCACCCCCCACCCCCCCCTTGCTTTGCCTTTAAATTATTTTTTATTTTATACCTGAGCGAGGGTTCGAACTCAGATATTCGCCCACCTTTTCAAGCGAAGGGCAAAACTTAAAGACCATAAATATGAGGGACAAAATTTAAAGACCACAAATATGAGGGGCAAAATTTAAAGACCACCCCAAAAGAAGGGCAATCCGCACAAAAAAAATGTTTGTCTTAAGGCCTAATTTTGGGCAAAAGTTAGGCCTTAAGGCAAATGACAGATGTTTGCCTTAAAGCCTGGCCTAATTTTTCTACGAAACTCTGTCTTGCAATTTTTTTTTTTTTTACTGGGCCGAGATTCGACCCCCAAACCTCGAGGTATTAGGCGAAAGACAAATATTAAAGACCACCAATTTGGTGGGGCAAAAAATTAAGTAAAATTTTCACAAATAGCTACCTTTTAGCTGCTTCTAACAAGCTATAACTACAAGTTCATTATTTACATTTCGTAGCTGGTTTTTCCTATATTTAGGTCTTGGACGCGTCGCATAAATATAGCCAAAATACAGACTAAATACACGGAACTGTTGAGCAAATAATTCCTCTATTTAAGGAAAAAAAATCTTTTTCAAACTAAAACAAATCTATTTTTAATGTTCCATAAATGCAAATCTCATTCTCTTCCATATCTAATCACATATCTCATTCAACATCTAATCATTCACATAAAATTTGAATTCAAAACTCTCTTCATATTTTTTCCCAAAATATAACTAATTTTTAATGTTCCATAAATCACGCAAAGCTTGATTTGTTCATCAACCGAATTGCATAGTGACAAGTTGAGATTGTCTCCGATGCTATGACCATCGGTTTTGTGTTCGTTATTAAAAATATTCAATGAAATTACATTATTAAAAATCAAAATGTTCGTTACAAAAAATATTAGTTATTGAGTGCAATAGTCGATATTGAATATTATTTAGTAACTTTAATAAGATGGGAAAACTTGACTCAATAAAAAACTTTAATCCCTAAGGGTGGCTTTTGATTCACTGTATTTTATCTGTATTATGATTGTATTTTTGAGTGTATTCTAATTGATCCGTAAGATTTGAATCGTAATGAATATATTTACAATATATTTCACTTGTATTTTGTATGTATTTTAGAAGTATTAAAATTGTTTTTTTATTTTTGAAGTATATTGTACAGAAAGATGGATTTTATGGTTCAATAATGAATTCAAGTGTACCATGAATATATATAGAAAATGCATAGAACTCTTCCTGGTTCATCAATAAAATATAGTGAAAACATATAGGAAATACAAACTTGATATTGAAATGCACTTTGTAATTTTTTAGCCGTAACTATACAAGAAAAATATAAATATAATAAAAATAGAATTCAAATCTACGATTAGACTATACAACAAGCGGGATCATTACCAAAATACATAAAACTTCTTCTAAAATCTTCATAAAAATAATGTCGCAACAGTGGTGTTATACATTAAAAAAAAAAAAGTTGGAGGAAAAAAAAAATAACTTAAAAACATAAACCGTTCGTCTACAAATCTACTCCCGAACATCTACTAAAATCACCGCATCATAATCAACGGTAGCCTTGACAGGGTATTGGTGGTTGCTCGTTATCAATAAATGCATTCAGGGTTGCCTTGTCGATTTGCGTCGTATCTCATACGGAGAAACTTTGCATCAATTTCAGCTGGAATGCGTCAAGATATACTGAAACTTTACATTAACAAAACATGAAAAAATAACAAGATAACAAATTAACCACAATAAATAACAACACATTCAAGATATCGAAAATATACTATAAATATAATGCAAATATATCAATGTCAAAATGCATCGTGGTTGTCACTACAACTTGATGTGTGTCTTTCGTGTAAAAATACACTTCAAATACACTGAATACATACTACAAAATATACTTTGATAAAAAGTAAACACAAATTCAAAATCGCATAAATTTACAAGTAACAAATTAGGCAGAAAAAATATATAATACACAGTTAAAAACACAAACTAATTGAAATAATAAAAAATACGACAAAAATATACTTAAAATGTACTCAAAATACAGATCTGGTGAATTGAAAACACAGGAATTAACTGAAGTTCAAAACACAAACTAATTGAAATAATAAAAAAATAAGACAAAAATATACTTAAAATGTATGCAAAATATAGATCTGGTGAATTGAAAAAACGGGAATTAACTGAAGTTCATCGAAAAATACGATAAAAATATACTTAAAATGCAAGTAAAATATATATCTGGTGAAGTGAAAATAGGGTCATTAATAAGAAAAAATACCTCTTGGAGAACATAAACATTTTTACTCTTGTCCAATAGCAAAAACTTCAGATCTGTATTCAAAAATTCCGGTGGCCGGCGGCGGAGGGAATCTAGGAACAGTCATGAAGCTCACTGTCAGGAGCAAAAGGAATTCCATAACAAACTCTGAAAACACCTACATAAATCAATTAACTAATGGTGGAATACGTTTTAGCCAAAAATAGAAAATCAGAAAACTTAATTAGCATGAAACTAACTTACGGGAGGGATGGAAAATCCATAATGAACTTTGTGAGTACGAACATAAATCACTTAACTAATCGAAACGGAAAACCGACTCAAGATGAAAGTGATTAGTGAAGATCCATAACACACCTTACAGCACCAAAGAAAAAATACCTCTTGGAGAACATGAACATTTTTACTCTTGTCCAATAACAAAAACTTCAGATCTATATTCAAAAATTCCGGTGCGGAGGAGGGCGTCTAGGAACGATCATGGCGGTTAAATGATTTGGTCTTTAATGCACACACACACACACACACACACACACACACACACACACACACACACACACACACACACACACAACACACACACACACACACACACACACACACACACACACACACACACACACACACACACACACACACACACACACACACAAACACACAAGACGATCGTACGCCGGTCGATCACGCCGAGAAAGACGCCTGAGAAGACGGTGGTCTAAAACGACATGAGGATGAATGATACATGGATCCCTCAAAACAAAAACCAAAAAAAAAAAAAAAAACCTTTAAACCTCCACTGAATACAGGGAAAGATGAAATCTGTGGCTTAGTAAAGCCCAAAAAGAAACAAAGAGGATGAGGGAGAACACAAAAATAACGAGAGAATCTTACATATTTTAGGAAATAGAGTTGAATTTTGCCAAGTAAAAGGTTGAAATTAATGAGCGAGCTTAATACGAGTAAAAAAGGAAGTAAAAAAAATCAGAAACTGATTTGAAAAGCACGAAATTAGGGGAGATGGGAGTTAGAAACGTATATTTAGGAAAAGGGGAGAGAGAGAAAGTGTACAGCTAAAAAATAGGGGTGTGGGGAGTGGTAAGTTAATTGGTAGAAAAGTGGGTAGCTATAAGTTGTAAAAATATAATATTATAGCTACTAAACTTAATTATTAAAAAGTATAGTTATGTTCCATAAATATGTAACATAGTAAGCTATGCCAAGTAAAATTTACAAAAATTAAAGACCACCACCGAATAAGGGAAATCGTTACAAATTGCCCGTTTTAATCTGAATGCCAACCCCTAGTTAGAAAATAACAAAAATGTTTATCAACCGGCCTCAAGTTTGACAATTGATTCGTGAAAGGGATAATTAATTAAATTTGACAAACTGTTTGGTGAAAGGGTAAATCATTTACTAGTCAAAAAGAAAAGCAGTATATATAATCATTTGAAATAGCATCAGTCAAGTATATATCTTTGGCTTTTTAATATAGCCATTCTTGTGAATTATCAGGCTGCTTTCACATAAACTAGCAATGGTTCAAACAGAATGTTTTACAAGAGATGGGATATGGTCACTCGCTAATGGAACGACAGCACTTGTTACTGGGGGTACTCGAGGCTTAGGGTAAGTGAGTTTCAATAATTTAGATTCTTGATTTATTGCTTGGCCAAACTTTCAAAATTTGCTTATTTTTGAAAAGTGTTTTTTATCATATGTACTTTTTGAAAAACTATTTTTGGAGAGTAACAGTTTGTGTTTGGTTAATCAATTTGGAGAGCACCTGTACCAATATTAAAGTAACAATTTGTGTTTATCCATGCTTTCAGAAAACTGCTTCTTGGAGAATCTGTTTTTTTTTTTTTTTTCGGCTTCTGCTACTACTCAAAAACACTTAATTTTTCCCTAAAATCTTGACCACACACTTCAACTCTCTAAAATAAGCATTTTTTAAAAATTAAAGAAAAAAACACTTTTAGCTTCCCCCAAGCGCTCAGCTAAATAGATTATGATAGTGTTGTGATCACGTAAAATATTTGTAGAATTTGTTAATTAGTATATATTTTTTGTTTCAAGATTTGCCATTGTAGAAGAACTAGCGAGCTTTGGAGCACATGTGTATACATGTTCACGTAGTAAGGAGGACCTAGAAGGATGTTTGCGCAATTGGAAAACCAAAGGATTTAAGGTATCGGGGTCAGTATGCGACTTATCATCACAAGTCCAGCGCCAAAAGCTTATGGAAATGGTTAGCCAGGAGTTCAATGGAAATCTCACTATTCTAGTAAGTTTGTTAGTGTAATATATAGTTTATTAATGATTAATACAACGTAAAGCATGAAATAGTTATACAAGCTCCCCCATGAAGACATAATTAAGTAATTAATTAAAAAAGTTTAAATTTTTAGATGAGTTGGTCACACAATTCAATAGTATGGCATCAGAGCAAACAATGGTTCTAGCGCTGAGTTTGAGTCTCACTCCAATGATTTACAAGAATGGCTAGGGAGGTGATTGCTCTTGAACTTTTGACACTTGCCTTATGGACAAAATTTCAAGTTTAATAAAGTTTGACTTTTGACCTTGGAAGATTTGTCCAAAAGGCAAGTTGCAGTCAAAAGTTTAAGACCACCCATTTTCAAGGTTATTGGGTGTAATTTCCTGGCTATCCATTACTAAAGAAAAAAGGGAAAACAACACAAAATACCCCTGAAATGTAAAATATTTATCTGTCCATGCCCCCTCCTAAACAAATTTCGCTTCTTACTCAACCGGATAAAAATATTTACCCGAGTACCCCAATCCCTCCCTCCATGATACCATTGCGGTATATTTATATATCATGATGGTATCATGGAGGACTTAGAGAAGGACTGAAGGAGTCCTCCATGATATCGTCTTAATATATTTATGTACCACGATGGTATCGCGAGGAGGAGGATTGAGTGTACGTTGCGATCAAGCTTAGGCCCATAATACCATCTGCAAGATATGTATATAAGATGATGGTATCATAGTGTGTTTTTTTTTTTTTTTAAGAAAAGTGTCTTTTGAAAAAATGAACATGATACCATCTCAAAGATATTTATATACCATGTTGTATCATCATAATTTTGGGGCATTTCGATAAATAGTTTCGGGGCATGAAAGTAAAAGAGGTATTAGCGGCTAATTAATTTGTTTTCGTGGAGACATCGACATTCTTTCCCTGAAAAAATTGTACTTGGCCCAATAAATAGAACAGGACATCAACACGTGAGGGGACGTGATATTCAAAACATGATTGAGCAATTAATCAAAAGTACTCTTATCTCTCTAACAGTTTAAACTTTAGAAGTCAGATTTGGTGATTACTTGAAAATCTTGATGTTATAAATATGATCCATCACTGTTTCTCTTTAAAATTGGTGAACAACGCTGGTACTGTTGTGGCAAAAGCAGCCACAGAAACTACTGAAGAAGATTACTCCATGATAATGGGAACAAATGTTGAAGCGTCATACAATTTGTCTCAACTTGCTCATCCCTGGTTAAAGGCTTCTGGAAATGGGAGCATTGTGTTCCTTTCATCTGCAGTTGGGATTGCTTCAGTACCTTCTTCTTCTATCTATGCTACCTCCAAAGGTAGTGGCTCAATCTTCTCCTTTTCCATTGTGCATGCTCAATTTCTTTTTTTCTTAAATTTAAGTTATATATACTGACAGTATAAAATGTTTTATATTATTTTGTAATTTAATTTGTGTTAGTAGGTTAGTTATTATTTTACTTTATAATAATAATTTATGTACAATCACCAACCTGTATCCGCAGTAACAAATTAATAATAGAATGACAAATTATTTTTCTATCTTATTAAAGTGACTGAACTTTCCATACTGTAATAATGAAATTGCTAAACTTTATCATTTATAATGGTAAAATCATAAAGTAACTGACTATTATCCAGTATATCAGTAGAGTTACTAAACTTGCTCATTTAACGACAAAATCTACCTATCATTAGTGAACTTACCTTTATAGTGGAAAAAAATCAATTACTTTAATGTAATTAAATAGTTTATGACTTTTTTGTTATGCTATGCAAAGTTCAATTACTTTAACGTGATAAAAGATAATTGTATGACTGGAAAATGTTTAGTAACCATACGTGAATTTGATTATGTAATGATTTTACAAAGTGACATGATCGTAAGTGTAAATACTTCAATGTATAGAACTGAAATTCTTTTTTTTTCTTTTCCGTTATTGGACTCCATTAACTCAGATCAGGAGCCATCAATCAACTTACAAAAAATCTAGCATGTGAATGGGCAAAGGACAAAATTCGTGTCAACGTTGTTGCACCATGGATCATTAGAACTCCTCTCATCGAATCACTGAATGTAAAATTCCAATTTCAGGATTCCCTAACTTTTTTTTATATTCCTTTTTTAAAATATCTATTAATAATCCATGATAAATTTCAGGAAGATGAGATGTTTAAATGTTTAATTAGTCGAGCTCCAATGAAACGCATGGGAGAGCCAAGAGAAGTTTCAGCAACAGTAGCATTTCTTTGCTTACGTGCTTCTTCATACATTACTGGTCAAATTATTTGTGTTGATGGAGGAATGACAGTCAATGGGGGTCCTTAAATCATGTTGTGGTTACAATTATGGATTTTACTATTCATGAAGAGTCAAAATTTTAACTATATATTGGAATAAATCTCAATACTTTTTCATCGAAAAGTATTTTACGAATTTCAAATTACTAGTTTAGTTATATATATATAGTACCATCAAATTATAATTAAGATGACGATTGGAATAAAGATTAAACCTCCTTTCAAGATTTCTATGTATACCTTACTTATCTCCTTTCGTTGGCATGAGTTAGTTAAAGAGTTATGGGTATATGGTAATCAGAATAATACTAGTTTCTTCCCTAATTAATAATTAAGGTATAGAAATACTATCACAAAATATTTATTTTTTCTAATATTATGCGATAGTAGTAGTGATGGTGGTGGTTGATAGTTATGATAATTTTGATGGTGGAGATGATGAATCTGTGAGGGTTTGTCCTGAATTTCCTACGTTGTTTAGATTCTACCATAATTGTGTTTTACTTCGAAAATATTTTCTTGGGGGAAAAGGACTTTACCACATCTATCCTTTTCTTGGAAAAGAAGTTTTTGACTTCTATAAATAGAAGATCATTTCTTCTCATTCAAAAGTTATTTTCTTGGGAAAGATTAAAGGTTTTTATAGTTTCTTTTATATTAATTTTCTCATATATTCTTGACCAAATCATGTTAAGTAAGTTTTTTAGTTTCTATGTCGTTTGATTTATATATAGGAATATCAGATTCTCATACGAACAATAATATGGTAACGACTAGCAGTGGTGATTGAATGTGACAGTAGTGGTTGGTGGTTGATGATGGTGATTGTCCAATGATAACTAGTGGTTGCTATAGATAAAGTAGTGGAGAAAAGTCATATTTGCAAAAAAGAAATTAATAACCTTTTAATAATATTAAAATTTTGTTATTGAATCAAATCCTTAAATGGCTAAATAAGACAAATAAAATTCAGACCTAAATTAAATCAAATAAATAAGGCCTCACCATTTCAATTTTTTTTAATATATATATATATATATATATATAAATTTCCTAATTAAATAATTGAAAGAGAATTAGAGCCCTTTGGATTAGCCGATAAGTTTTAAATGAAAATCTTTTTAAATGTTGAAACTAATTTTAAACATAAATGCACAATGATAAATTATTCCTTTGTTAAAATTGCTAAAAATTTCCTACAACTTTAATAAGAAATTATAAACTTTAAAAAGTATCTTTGTAAAGAAAAGGAGGAACGATGGTTACAGAATGAAGAGGAAGTTAATATTTTTATTTTGGGAAAAGAATTTTTGAGAATTAGAAAAATATTACGGATAAAATATCGAAACACTAGTCAAATTAGAACTGCTTACAATAACATTGTAATAACCCGATATTTTTAGCTAAATTTAGAGTTACTTCCTTAATTATAACTTATTAAATTTAACGAATTTCGTATTAAAATGGGTAGTGATTATATCCATATAGCATGTATATATATATATTTAGTATTGAAAGCATTAACTATGTGATATAATATTAGGTGGTAAATCTGTCAAGGGTCAGTTAGTGGGCTAGGATTGTTTATATGAATAACTAGTGGTCTTATAAAAAATAAAAATAAAGTAGAAGGAGAAAAGTCAAAATATATTTGAGTTAAAAGAAAAGAAATTAATAACCTTTTAATAATATTAAAATTTTGTTATTGACAAGAATCAAGGGGATCCTTAAATGGTGCTAATATAAGAATAAATAAAATTCAGATATTCTCTTCTGCCTAAATTAAATCAATTATATAATAAGGCCTCACCATTTCAATATTTTTAAATATATATATATATATATATATATATATATATATATATATATGAATTAGCTTTCTACCTTTTTAAAAGTTGGAATCAAGGTTGAGGATGTTGGGAATTAAATAATTGGAAAGAGAATTAGAGCCCGTTTGGAGATTAGGAAATTTGGATAAGTTTTAAATGCGGAAAATCTTTTTTAAATGTTGAAACTAATTTTAATTTTCAACATAAATGAGTCCTTGGGTAAAAAATGTAAAGTTTAAAGTGGTATTGATTGGATGTATGTTCCACTTAAATTATTCCTTTGTCGGTGAGAGATAGATGCTTTAGAATTTTATGTAACCCGAGCAAAAAATTTCCTACAACTTTAATAAGAAATTATAAACTTTAAAAAGTATCTCTTGTAAAGAAAAGGAGGAACGATGGTGTATTTCATGTAATGAAGAGGAAGTTAATATTTTTATTTTAGGAAAAGAATTTTTGACAATTAGATAAAATATTACGTGTAATATTATCGTGATATCAAAACGCTAGTCAAATTAGAATGTTGTGTGTGTGCTTACAATAACATACCTTAGTGTAATTCACATTAGTGGGTTTTGAAGCTAGTCTCGGTAGTGTGTCAGACCATTTGTATTTCGTTTCCGACTTTTCTTTATATTATGAGACTTTGCGTATTATTCATTTTATTCGTTAATTTTCGCATGATTGTGAAAATAGAGAGGTTATTTTTTTTTTCTTTTTTTTTTGGTAACTAACCTTGTTTATTAATCACCAAAAGTAGAGAAGTACAAAACCATAGCCTAGTAACAACACTGCTAGCTATCTAAAATCAGAAACACCTCAGACGAAAACTAATTAGAGCAAAAATTTACCTAACTAAGAAAACAAATCAGAAAGTCAAGCTATACAGTAGGTGTTGAGATCCAGTAGGAGCACGAACATTGCATACATATACAATCTCTCTGAAAATACACCTTTTCTCAAAAATCCTTAAGTTCCTTTCTATCCAAATAGCATGGATAACTTCAGCATAAACAAGTCTAAAAATAGAGGCACTTTGAGATCTTTCATTAGCTTGTGAAATTGTCCACTCCATGTAATGTTCCTAGCTGCTCCAAATCTGTCCACTCCTTTGCAACCATGTAAAAATTTTGGACCATACAAATTGTGTAAATGAGCAGCTTGTGAACATATGTTCATTTGACTCATCAAACAGATTACACAGGACACACTTAGGCTCAAGAACACTGCCCCATTTAAGCAACCTATCGACTGTTGATAGTCTCCCATGAAGGCAGGGGTGGATTTAAGTTATGCCGAGGGGTGTCACGTGACACTGCTTCGTCAGAAAATTTTACCAAGTATGTATGAATAGTTGGAAGCCAGAAAGAAAAACAATGTAAAGTAAATAAAATGACATTGCTTAACATAAATAACGGTGTAGTTCAATTGGTCCAGCGTCTCAAGTTTCTTTGCAAGGTCCTGAGTTCGAAACTCTGTAGCTTTATTTTGATTTTTTTAAAAGTTCTCGCCTCATATACAAGAGGATACTTGTCCGGATTCGAACCCTGGACCTCTCGGAAGTTAACAAAACATAGAACCAGTTGGTTAACAGTAGCTTTTCTTAACATTTTCGACAAGGAAATATTTGATAGTTAAGGATGGTGCTACTTTCCTGCTTATTTATTGTGCTATTTTTTTTTCCTTTATCTTCTTTCCCGTCAATGAAATTGATTAAGATCGACTTGCGGAATCAAATGAATGATGAACTTTTTAGTGATCGTTTGGTGCATTATATAAAAATTATTGTTTAGTGTTATTTATAACGAGGTAATTTTGAATACATTTCAAAAAATGAAAATTCATCGCGAAGAGTTCAAGTAATATAGTACGGGAGTTATGTTTTCTTTATATTATGTTCATTTTTTTAATGTGACGTTATAGTGTTTTATTTATTTATTCTTATTTTAAAATGTGACACTGCTTACGAAAAATCCTGCGTACGCCACTGCATAAAGGTGCAACCACATAGTGAAGGTGGTTTTTGGCCTAGCATGATTCTGAAACAAGAAACATTTCCAAGGCATTCGAGGGGTATTTCCCAACAACTTCAAGTATATCCTCCTAATCACACTATGACCATTGTGAAAATTAGTCTACAATAGAGCTAGTGTGTTTCTGGCTTCCAAGATTTGTCTCACCATCCAGCAAGCTTGAGATGAGGTATTCATCTCACTAATCACCATCCCTTTGATGTAATACGCATGAATCCATTTGATCCAAAGTCTATCTTTTTTGTTAGATAAATCCCAACAGGTTTTAGCTATTGCAGCTTTATTCCATAGCTGCAAATTGATTAATTTCAGCCCACCAGAAGCTTTGGGCAAACAGACTCTAGGCCAAGCCACAAGAGACTTCTTTGTAATTTCATTGGTACCAGACCATATAAAACTCCTACAATAATCTTCAATCAATTTGAGAACTTTAGCAAGGATAATAAACAATTGTGCCCGATAGGCTTGAACACCAAAAAGGACAGTTTGAACTAATTGTACTCTTCCAGCATAAAAGAGTTTTTCTGCAGTCCAAGAGGACACTCTAGCAATAATTTTATCAATCAGAGGCTTCCATTGCAGTATAGAAACCTTCTTAGTTGATAAAGGAATGCCCAGATACTTGAAAGGCAGTTCTCCAAGCCCAACTCCGAGATGATGTAGAATAGAGTCCTGTGAGGCTTGAGAAACTCCACCAAAATATACTACACTCTTTCCCAGATTTTCCTGTAATCCTGATGATCCTGAGAACTCCTGGAAATATCTATATAGAGCCTTAACATAAGACAAGTCGCCACTTGTGAAGAGCAGGAGATCATCAGCAAAACTGATGTGTGTAATTCCCAATTTTGCACACTTTGGATGGAAGTTGAATTCAGGATCAGTCTTCAGCCCAGCTAGACTCCTACTAAGGTATTCCATGGATATAGCAAAGAGAAAAGGGGATACAGGGTCCCCCTGCCTCAACCCTTTAGCAGCATCAAAAGGTTGTGTCGTTTCACCTTTGATCAGAATAGTATAATTGACAGTACTAATGCATTCCAGTATCCAGAGAATAAATCTTCTTGGAAAACCAATTTCCTCCATTACCTATTGTAAGTATATCCACTCGACAGAATGATACGCCTTCTGAAAGTCAATCTTGATCATACACCTTGCAGATATATGCTTTCTGGAGTAACATTGCACCAACTCATATGCCAAGATAATATTATCTCCAATCTTCCTCCCAGAATGAAGCCTGCTTGGGCTTCACTAATGATTGAGCTCATGATCTTTTGTAATCTGTTAGCCAAAATTTTAGAGATGATTTTATACAAGATAGTGCAGCATGCAATAGGATCTGAAGTCTTTGACAGTTTTGGGCTTGTCCATCTCCGGGGATGAGAGTAATAGTAGTACATTTAATAGTCTTAAACATCTTGCCAGTATTAAAAAAATTCATTACAACTTCAGTTACTTCATTCTTAATAGTAGGCCAAGCTTTCTTGAAAAATACAGCATTACACCCATCTATTCTTGGAGCCTTATCATCTCCTATAGCTTTAAGGCTCTCATAAACCTCTTGTTCTGTCACTTGTGCACACAAGTCAAGCTTTTGTTACTGATTAAGAGTTGGACCATTTTGCATAAGCCTCCAATTAATGCCAGGTAGAACAGTAGCTGAAGTTCCCATGAGAGATTTATAAAAAGCAATAATCTCCTGCTTAATGTCCTCAGGCTCAGTAAGTATGTGTCCAGCTAAAGCAGTGAGTTCACAAATCTACTTCTTATGGGCTCTTTCCTTTATGATTAGAGTCTCCCAATTTAATTCAAGTTGCTCTAGCCTTCTGTTGTAGGACACTCTCTTTTATTAGGGACCATTTCTCTAAGTTTTGCAATAAATTTTTCTCAGCTTCCAGTAAAGAGTCAGAATAAGAGGTTGCAATGCTTCTTTGAACATCTGCCAATTCAGCTCTAGCTTGAACAATTCTTTGGCTAATATCTTTGAATTCCCTCTTGTTCAACAGCTTCAGCTGAGGTTGCAGAGCCTTGAGTTTGCACCAAACACTTTGCATCTTCCTTTGTGTACTAGCCTGACTCCATTGTTCCCCGAGTATAGACATGAAGCTAGGATGGTCAGCCCATGCATTGAAGAATCTAAATGGAACCTTACCAGAGCAAGTAGTGGAGCAGAGGGTGATCATCATTGGAGCATGGTCTGAAATAAAAGGAAGTCCATATCTAGTCACCACATGCCCTCATGCCATCATCCACTTATAATTACCAAAAGCTCTGTCAATTCTGCTCCACACCCTATCATCACCTTTCTGTTTATTAGTCCAAGTGTAGCACTCGCCATTCCAAGGTAGTTCATTGAGTGCCAGATGTTGCATACAGTCAGAAAACTCCTGAATCTCAGAATACACAATGGGATTTTCTAGAAGCCTATCGTCAGGATATAAAACTGCATTAAAGTTACCAGCTACTAGCCAAGGCTGTGATGTGCCCTGGCCAATTTCCAGTAAACTAGCCCATAAAGATTTTTTTTTTTTTTTGCTCCAGAGAGTTATACCCATACACAACAGTGAGCACAACTTCTATATGCTTAGCAATCCCCTTAATGTGACAGTGAATGAATTGGTCCCCTATCCTGATAAGGGTAACCTGGTAATGGTTACCATCCCACATAACCCAAACTCTATAACTCGTTTTGCTTGTACCTCTTATTGAACACCCTAATGTTCCAAAATAACCAAGACATTAACAAGATGTAAGGCCACCTCCTTTATCCACATGAGGATTTTGTTTGATACGATGTCAAGTACTCGGTACCTCATAAGCATTCTTGATTGGTGTGCTGCCCAAGACAGGGAAATTTTTCAAGTTCATGGCCAAATTAGGCTGCACACCTTTGCCTCGCATCTGTCTCACTGCATCACACCAAGAGAGGTTATTTTCAATAGACCCACAAATTAAAAGTGTTTATAACGGAAAAGTCATAAGTTAGGGACGACCAACTTATGGCTTTGGCTGAGTTTAGCTTTGAAACACTTGAATTATAAGCACTTTAAATGCTTATTGATCAAACACGCAAATAAGTGAAAAAATACGTATAAACTTAACAAAACACTCTCATAGTCTCAAAAAAAAAATGCCCTACTCAGCTTGTCCTTTGCAATTTGAGTTATGATCTCTTAGTTAATTAGTAAACCTACGTGTACACAAACACCTATAATATAAGATTATTGGAAAGTTAAAGTAAAAAAACGATACAAGTTACATATAGCCAAAAAATGCCAAAGACAATAAATCCTTAAAGAACCCCTAATTCTGTACAGATGACGAAAACTATATGGAACAAACTCAATATCATACCAAACATAACTCAAACCCAAACAAGGTATTAATGTATTTCACTAACTCGTTACTGGAATTACAAAGGAATTTTTCAAACTGAAAGAAAGGGAAATCACTAGGAACGAAAACAAATGGAAGGAAGGTGAGAAGCGTAACTCGGAAAAGAGGGGATGAGAAAATACAGACTTTTCTCAACAATATGCATAACTCTCGAGTCACAAATACTATCTCTTTTAATGGAACCGTTCTCACGCCCACTACTCAACCTAGATCCCAAATAAATCCGGCCTTATTGCTTGTTCTTGCCCCAGTAGCTCTTGTCGCCCCCAATAACTATTTTTATGACCTTGATATCCACATACGCTGGACTTGATTCATAACACTATAATCAATTGAGAGTACAGTCAAACCTATCTATAATGGCAGCGTTTGTCCGAAAATTTTATGACTGCTATAGTGAGATGCTGTTATGTATGTATACTAGCATTTGATGTTTGGATCGCACTTAGCTGTTATAAACAAAAGTACGCAAAAAGTATTTTTTCTGTACTTTTTATGTTATAAACGAAAATAAAATAAAATACTTGTTAATTTGAAAATTCCAATTGATTTTCATATTTCATTAATTAAAGAGTGTACCGCTATAATGAAGGCCACTACTGTAATAAGTAGAATGTGATAGAGATATATATGATGTTGGTTAGTTAATGACAACTAAACTAATCCTTGAAATACTCTAAGTATTTTAATAGCCAAAATATTATTACACAATATTTGAGAGTCCTTGTATATTGTCAATTGTATACTTAGATAGGAGAACACATGATGTTGGTGTTAACCACTTGTATATTGTCAATTGTACATAGAGATTCTTAACCACTTCACATAGGACTCTAGTAACTGCAACGTATATATCTCCCTATTCTGTGTAACTAAGACATACAAGAAAAGCCACAGTTTTCTATCTCTATTTTGGTTGAATAATTCTTCATGGTATCAGAGCAAGGTTCGATTCACACGATCCTGAAAATATTCCGCTCTAAACACTAGACATGGCCTCATCCTCAACTACTACCTTAGCCCTCTCACCATCGTCCCTCTATCAACTTCTAGCAATTTGTTCTATTAAGTTGAAACCATCAAATTACTTACTTTGGCGGACACAAATCCTTCAGCTAATGCAAACCTTGAAGGTTGATGAAATCATCAAAGGAGAACCCCCATCCGAGAACATATTAGATGAGAAAGATGAACCTGTTCCTAACCCTAAGTTCACTGCTTGGGAAGAACGCGACGTTCTAGTTCGGAGTTGGCTATCTGGAACAATGACAGAAGATTCAATGTTCCTCATCATAGGATGTACTATGGCAAAACAAGTATGGGCTTGTCTTGAAGATACTTATCTACAAGCAAGCAAGGATAAGGAGTTTCAATTGAAGCAACAACTTCAAATCGTGAAACTGGGAGCGAAGTCCATAGACGACTACATAAAAGAATTTAAAGGAATTTGTGATAATCTCATGGCTATACACAAACCTTTAGACGAAGATAGCAAAGTTATTAATTTTGCTAGAGGTCTTGGAAGCAAATATAAGACCCTTCGAACTGTTATGTTAAGTAAGGCCCCTTATCCTACATTTAATCAATTTGTCAATGCTCTTAGGGGACTCGAAATGAGAGAAGATGGAGACGAGCAAGAATCACCAAGTTCACTTGATCCGGCCATGCCCTTCGTGGCCCAAAATTCATAGGGACGAAGGCGTGGCAATTATTACCGAGGACGAGGACGAGGACAACAAAGAGGTAGCGGAGGCAGATCATACAACCAGAGACAATTTGGTACACCACAAAATGGAACAAATCAACAAAAGGACAGCCCAAAAACAAATCCATGTCAGATTTGTTGAAGAAATAACCATACGGCACTGTCGTGTTTTTATAGGTGGGATTATTCCTATCAGGGGCAACAAGAAGTTCCACCAGGACTTGCGGCTATGAGCTTCCATGATCAATCTGATAATAATTTGTACATGGACTCTGGTGCCAACAACCACATAGTACAAACTACAGGTATTCTTAAAAATCCATCTCCTTTTACGGGAAACAACTCTATAATGGTAGGAAATGGTGACAAACTCAAAATTACACATGTTGGAGACACAAGTATTGGAGAAAACTTGCGTCTACGAAATGTTTTTGTTGTGCCTGAAATTAAGAAAAATCTTATTTCCGTTAGCAAGTTTGTAACAAACAATGCTTCTTCTTTGAAATTTACGGACAGTGGTTTTGTTGTTAAGGACAAGAAAACAAGAAAAATTATGGCAAGAGGGAGTTTACAGGATGATCTATACACCTTGGAAAGGGGCCTGCACGCAGCTCTAACAGCCATAATGACAGAGAAGAATTCAGACTCAATTTGGCACCAAAGATTAGGACATCCACACCCTAGAACTCTTAAGTTTTTGCAGAACAGTAGTTTGATTGATGTTAGTAGTTGGAATAAAAATGTTTCAGTTATTACAAGCTGTCAAATGGGCAAGAGTTGTAAGCAACCTTTTCAAGCATTTAATAAAAGAGAGTCTGAACCGTTAGCAATATACATAGCGATTTATGGGGACCTGCCCCTATTGCATCATCTCAAGGATTTAGATACTATATTATTTTTGTGGATGACTATACCCGATTCACTTGGATCTATCCCCTGAAGAAGAAATTTGATTTTTTTTTACTAATTTTGTCACATTTCAAAAATTAGTCGAAAATCGATTTTTTCGAAGAAACTTAAGAGTTTTCAATGTGATGATGGAGGAGAATTTAGCGGCCTTAAATTTATAAATTACTTGGGCCAATATAGTATAAAAGACAAATTTCTTGCCCACATACTCCGAAACAAAGTGGAGTGGCAGAACGAAAACATAGGCACATTGTCGAAACAGGCCTGACATTGATTTTTAATGCTAATTTGCCAATGTTTCTTTGGGTTGAAGCCTTTATGTTGCAGCTTTTCATTAATAGGATGCCTACATCAACTTTGAAAATGGAGTCTCCCTTCTCAAAGTCTGTTTGACCAGAAGCTCACTACAACACATTGAAAGTTTTTGGTTGTAGATGTTTTCCCTATCTGAAGGGTTACAACAACAACAAATTTCAACCGAAAACGTTCCTTGTATTTTTATAGGCTACAATCTTCTTCACAAAGGTTACAAATGTTATCATCCCGAATCTAGAAGAGTTTACATTTCTAGACATGTAATTTTTTATGAAACTAATCTACCGTATGTATCCTCTGGCACTAATATTATTCATGCAGATGCAACAAAATTCTTTACATATAAAGAATTTGAGGGTACACCACCATCAGGTCAAACAGACGCTACTCAAAGTGAAGAATACATGGTACAAACTCCTTATGATATTCCCATACATAAGCAGCCTAAAGAAAATTGTCCAGATATCTTGCCACAATCTAGTAACGAGCTCGTACATGAAAATCATCTTGATGAACCAGCAAGTCCTCATGCACAACTAAATGTGTCATCTACCTCCAGTAGCTCGTCACCTTCTACCTCATAAACACTTGATCCAGCACAAGTTGAAGGTATAAACACGGTCGAGGATCTTCCCCAATCACTGTCATTGTCGGCTCCCTCAGAATCTGTCCGGCCTTGCACTTCTACATTTTCGCGTCCACCTAGTCCATCCAATACTCACCAAATGCTCACCAGGGCTAAGACTACTTTTCAGTCCATGACTGCTTCTCTAAGTCCTGACGTAAGAGAACCTCGCACTGTGAAAGAAGCTCTGTCCAAACAACATTGGCTTACCTCAATGCACAACGAACTCAATGCTTTCCATGCTAATAATACTTGGCATCTTGTTCTATGACAGCCGCACATGAACATAGTTGGCTTGCGATGGGTGTTCAAAACAAAATTGAAGGCAGACGGCTCAATTGAAAGGTTCAAGGCTTGGCTCGTCGCTAAAGGCTACAATCAAATTGAGGGTGTTGACTTCGATGATACATTCAGTCCGGTTGTGAAAGCCACCACCATTCGACTCGTTCTTGCCGTTGCTACAACTCTACACTGGTCGATTAAACAGCTTGATGTGAAGAATGCCTTTTTACATGGCGACCTCATAGAGACTGTTTTCATAGAACAACCTCCAGGTTTTGTTGATCCTAACTATCCTGTTCATGTATGCAGGTTGAAAAAGGCTTTATACGGTTTGAAACAGGCTCCAAAAGCTTGGTTTCACAAATTTAGTACTCACCTTCTACACTTGGGATTCATTTGCAGCAAGTCGGACTCCTCTCTCTTTGTTTGGAAGTCCTCCAAAGACACTATTTTGCTCCTTCTCTATGTCGACGATATCGTGCTCACGGGAGGCAGTCCATTTCTTCTACATGCATTGATCCTCAATTTAAAATCTAAGTTTGCCATGAAGGACATGGGAGATCTTCATTACTTTCTTGGAATTGAGGTCACACGATGCAAGGATGGTCTCTTCCTTTGCCAACGTAAATATGCGCTGGATGTCTTAGAAAGAACAAAAATGGCTTGCGCACGTGCTATTCACACTCCTTTTGCTCAAAAGCATGAGCTATATGAACCTCAAGGGTATCCTATCGATCCCTCTGGTTTTAGAAGCATAGTGAGTGCCTTGCAGTACTTAACGCTCACTCGCCCTGACCTATCTCATGCCGTTAATCTCCTCTGTCAATTTGTGCAACATCCTGTTGCCACTCATTGGGCCGGTGTTAAGCGAGTGCTTCAATATTTGGCAGGTTCCACAAAGCTTGGTCTTCATATCACTTTATGCTCTTCTCTTAATGTAGTGGGCTTCTCTGACGCAGACTGGGGTGGCTGTCCCCTCACTAGAAGATCGACAACAGGATTATGTGTATTTTTAGGCTCGAATTATGTCTCTTGGGCTTCGAAGAAACAAACAACTATGGCCCGATCAAGCGCTGAAGCTGAGTACAGGGCTTTAGCATCTTTGGCTGCGGAAATTACATGGCTTACTTATATTCTCCGTGACATCGGCGTCTCACTGCCCAATCTCGGACAATATTTCAGCTCTTCACCTCACTAAGAACCCAGTTCTTCATGCTCGTACGAAGCAGGTCGAGCTCGACTATCATTTCGTGAGGGAGAAGGTGGTGCAAGGTGCCCCGTCACGACCCAGCTACAGTTACGACGGTATCCGGGCTAACCACCGAACACCACTCATATTACTACTTATCTACTCCCAATCATAACATATACTCATAATCATAGAAATCGGAACATTTGAAACATAATTACTTTTATAAACATAAGCTCTTCGGCCTATCAAAAATAATATATATATACACGCTCATACATATACATGCAACCCATGGGCCATACTACCCACGCGCTGCGTGTCTACGAGCCTCTCTTTCGGAGTGTAGACATATGGACGGGACAGATCCGTCGTGCCCAATCATGAATATATACATATAGGTACCAAAAGAATAATCAATGGCACCTCCGAAAAATGGAGTGCTCTCAAATCAACCGCTAGCCCAATGGTGCGGATCAGGTGCGTCTACCTGTGGGCATGAACACAACGTCCGAATAAAAGGACGTCAGTACGAATATTGTACTGAGTATGTAAGGCATAAACAATAATATGATGTCATGGAAATAAGGAGGCATCAATGAGGAGTCCAGAATCGATCGAATCATAAAAAGGAAGTAATGCGTGTTTACTTTCATACTCATCATCATATCATATATGCATAAATGTATAATTTGCCCGACCATATAGGTCGGTGTGATAATCAATAATATTAGCAATAGCATTAGCCCGCATCAGGCCTCCCGTCAGGGGTATCATCTCGCCGCCCACTAGGGTGTCATGCCACCGGCCATGGTGTATAGGCACGCCCACGCAGCGTGTGACTGCCCGGCCAACTAGGCGCGGTGTAATATCGTCATGTGCTCATTATATCATGCCATCATAGTATACTCATCATAATATGATTATAGCAATACATGCATAAAGACTCATAGATAATCATACTTTATCGGGGTGACGTAAGTTCGTGGACCCCCGATGTCATTATGAGCATTCATAAGTATTCTGCCTCACCTTGAAGGAACAAGCATAAGGTGAGTGTATGTAATGATCAACATCATCGGAGTATGGATAGCTTCTTTAACTTAATTGGAACATCATATCATAGACTATGGCATCTCTAGACTTTAAGCTTATCATTATCGTTATCATTATCATAACATATCTCTTATCTCGTTTGGCTACTCATAAACAAAGGCTTATAGTTTTCTTAAAGATGGAACATTCATAAGAAGGAGGAAATTCATGCCATAGGACTCATGCCTTAGAAAGAAAGGACTAGCCTCACATACCTTTGTCGTTTAACTATTCTATCACTTGCTCGATCTCCTCTAATGCACTTGGTTATACCTTCAAAGGAATTCATGTCGTCATTAGCTAAACAATCATGAAAACGCACTTACTAAAGCTAGAGAAATTTGGGTGACATTTCCTTTGTTTATACTACTTTCCTCCATATTCCATATCAACTCCCAACATTCATAACAACCATCACAATATCACTTAACAACAATCGTCATTCGTTTACATGATTCGCATTCCCACAATTCCACTTCAATTCTCCATATTCATGACTAAAGTCTATTATCGCGTACTTTCTCATACAATACTAATTTCATGTTCTAAATGTCGTTTATAACGTATTTATATCATCAACATAACCATTTCCATGATTCAACTCAGCTACTATTCAATAATGACACTATCCTCATATTTGTGACCCATTTCCTATACTCTTTCACAATCCATGTGTTTCAACTTATAAATACTTCAAATAACATGAAAAAGTCATGAAACTCACCTTGGATGATGGAGGAATAAGCCTTGGATGACAATTCACCTTTTCCACCAAAACCCTATTTCATCTCTCTTAGTATTTTCTTGATTTGAATGACTTTAGAGAGGTTTCATACACTTGATTCTACTCAATTCTTGTTGTTGATCTTTGATTTCTATTGGTTTCTCATGGATGAAGTGTTTGGAATGTTCTAGAGGTTTCTTGAATGGTGGAGGTGGAAGATAAAATGAAATGAAATGAAAAAGGGTCCTTATATAAAATTAAGTTCGACCGAACCTAAAAATACGGACCAACATACGGTCGTATGTTTTACGGGCCGTATGTCAGTGGTGGGTCGTGGAGTATTGTATTCTCGGGCTGAATCTACGGTTGGACATACGGTCCATACTTTTTATATGTCCGGGTCGTAGGTTTGATGTTCCGAGAGTTGTTTCGTCGACTCGTTTGATCTCCGATCCTTATGGAACCTTCTTAACACTTGTTTATCACTTCAATACCAATCTAAGGGACATCATGACTCTTTCTTGGGGCATCATTCATACACCATTAACTCAACACTCGTAAGTCTTATCCGATACGCTCAACTCATAACAATCTTTCTTTCCTTTGGATGTCTTTGGAAATCTTAATTAGGACCATCAACTACTATCTCCTACTTGTCCAAACCTCGTGAACGTCATGCCCTTCGTTAGTCTATTCACTGTACTCTAAGGGAAATTTTCTAAGGTGTAACACCATGCTCACACGGTTTGTTCCTTCTCAGCTCCAAGTTGCAGATGTGTTCACCAAGCCACTGACTAAAGCTCATTTTCGTTTTTTCTTTCGGACCAAGCTTGGCGTTGTGCCACCGCCTACCTCCACTTGAGGGGAATGATAGAGATATACATGATGTTGGTTAGTTAATGACAACTAATCCTAGAACTACTCTAAGTCAGTTGTGTAGAAGAGTCCTTGTATATTGTCAATTGTATACTTAGATAGGAGAACACAGTAGTTGTGTTAACCACTTCACATAGAGATTCTTCCCAGTTAGGACTCTAGTAACTGCAACGTATATATCTCCCTATTCTGTGTAACTAAGACATACAAGAAAAGCCACAATTTTCTATCTCTATTTTGGTTGAATAATTTTTCAGAATGCTGTTATAGAGAAGTAAAATATAACATGAAAATTCGGTTTCGAAGAAAATCAGATCGTTATAGTGAAATACTGTTATAACAAATGACAATTATAGAGAGATTTGGCTGTACAAAAGGTATCATCCTGTTCCAAAGATAAACTAATTTACTCCTCAAGTTTATGTGCAAAATCATTTTGTTCATTCCAGCTAATGACAATAGTCGAAATATTATCCAAGTGAAGAGAATTAAATGGTAGACCCACCCACCACATAGCCGATATGGTACTGGCATAAATACGAAAATCGAAAAATCAAACCGAACCGAACCGAAACTTCAACAAACCGAACCGAACCGAACTAGTTTGGTTCGGTGCCAGTCCATCGTCAAAAAACCGAAACCGAAATAGCCGAACCGAAGTTTGATAAAACCGAACCGAAAAAGGATGAAATTTAATACATTACCCAAAAAAATTAAAATAGTCCAGGCCCATTAAGTTTAAAGTAAAAAAACAAACCCAATTGTAATAAGTCCTCTTTTACATTTGTATCCCTGATTTTCCACTTCAATTGAAAAAATAAAATATCCTTAATAAAGAAAAGTAATTAGGATGTCTTTTTAAGATTAATGTATGTCCTTTATGTGTTTTCTTAATTATTCTTACGATATGTATATAACACCTAGTTATCCTATGTCATTATTATAGTTTTATGTTCTTGTGTATCTTGTTTGTTTGATTTTGATTTCAATTTATCAATTTTATGTTTTATTATTTTTGAGAATATGAATTAGTGTCAATGGAATCGCTTCTAATATTATATTAAAAAAATCGAATTGAAAAAACCGAAACCGAACCGAACTTTAAAAAATCGAAACCGAAAGAACCGAACCGAACTAGTTGGGTTCGGTGTTTGGTGTCCACCTTGAAAAAACCGAATCTCCGAATATACCAAACCGAAGTTTGATAAAACCGAACCGAAAATCGAACGCCCACCCCTACCGATAGCACACAATTGGAGGAATAAAAACCCCAACCCACACCCACCAACCCCCCGGAAATTTCCAGAAACATCTAGTGACTTCTTGGCATACAAAATATGGGACCCACTATCAAACACATGTCCTCCTGGAACAAATACGAATCCAACGTGGCACTATTAATTAACCTATCAATGATACTCCCCTGATTTTTCATTATTTTATTTCTCCACTTGGATTAACTCACTTTAAAAACACCTCCTGCTAGCTTTCATGATTGCTGTAATTACATGCTTCACGGAGCATAATATATTACTGGCTTCCGATAAGTACTAAGGGTCGTTTTTCGAGCACATAAGAATAGTATTAGGATGTATTCGTAATTTGAAATTAATTATGCTCATATTATATCATATATACTCTTTGGTTAGGTGTATTAAGGGCGATGTCTTTAACCATGCTTATCTATATGTTAATAACCATAACACTATGGTTTGATATGTATAAGAATAATACTGAATAGGGTGTATAAATTGCATGTAATAGTTATACATAAGTGAAAAACATTATCAAATAAGAACTTAATACTACCATAGCTAATACAGATACTCCTATTATTTTCTCTAATACATCCTACCAAATGACCCCTAAATTTTTCTTTAGAATATATATATGAAGGAATCCAAATAGTATTTATATGATTGCCTTAAGTCCTCTTTGGACATGTGAACTGAAATGATACAATCTTCATTCACAAGCTTGGAAAAGCATGCATAAAAGCCTGATTGACCTTTAACTACTACCTTAACTTATAGAGGATGCTGCATGATTACTATTACTTCCTCCGTCCTCTAATTTATATGTAAGTGTCTGATTGAGGATGAAGTTTAAAACAAATATTTTTAAAATTTGTGATCTAAAATAAGTCATGGATATTTGTGTGATTATAAATCATCTTATTACGAGTAAAATAGAAAGTTTAAAGTTAAATTATTATTAAATATAAAAAGTTACTATTTTTTTAAAATCACTAAAAAAAAAAAAAGTATCACATAAATTGTGACGAGGAAAGTAACATATTTTTATCTTACAACTTCTTTAGTTGTCCTGCAAGAATAAATAAAAAGCTCTGCAACTTTTTCTCTATTTAAGCTACATGGTTGATATTACGTGCACATTGTTCATCTCAAATTTTGGATGTTAAAATGAAAGCCTTAATAAATTTACAGTTTTAAAATTTGTCACAAATTTTATTTAAACGCTAAAATTATGATTTTCAATTGAGCACTTGAATACATGATACATCGTTCATATTAAACACTTCTGCTATCATATTTTGAAAAAGTTTATATGTTTGTTTTCAAGAGCTCATTATATAAATACGTTAATCATATAAAATATATCTCATTCTTTAATTATACACATTTACATCAATTGAAATAGACATTAGATTTTACGGCGTATTAAGACGTGTGTGTTTAAAATTAAAGGACGCTTGAGAATGCACGTCACAAATATCTAACAGAGTTTTTTAAGCCAAAACGACAAAGTCCTCGAAGCACTCGCCCAACTTTCTATATGCGACAAAAATCATAATCAACTTTCGGAAAACAAACTGTGGGTAGATAGAATATCATCCAATCTAATTTAATCTACTCTTAAATTGGCCACTGTCACACTATCCGTTGATCTACACAACATCTCACATCCAACGGATAATCTAGTGCCACGTCATTTATTAAAAAATCTACATCACGTGGCAGGCAGTGAGGGGGCGCTTATATCTGGTGTAGGTATTAACCCTTAGAAATTTCCAGAAACTTCCAGTAAATTCGTGGCTTACAACAGTAGAGCCCCCACTATCGAACACGTGTCCTCTTGGGACCAATACAATCCAACGTGGCACTATTAATAAACCTGCTAATGATACGCCCCTGATTCTACGCATTATTTTATTGCACCACTACAATTATAATAGCGTTTTTGGTCCTTCAATTGTTGAAAATTTAATTTGATCCTTACAATATTTAAATAAGCATATTTAATCTTCAACTAATTGAAATGTTCACTTTTGATATATTTGATTGTGAAGTGAATATCACAAATTTACTATAATTATTCGTCGCTCTGCTACTTAATTACCCATTTATTATATTAAGCTTGTATTGTTACGCCATATTTAACGGTAATATATTTTTAAAAGTAGTTCAAATACAACATACTCCCTTCGTCCCAATTTATATAATACTTTTTCCTTTTAAGTCAGTCCCAAAAAATAACATATTTCTATAATTAGAAACAGCTTAACTCTGAAATTCTCATTTTACCCTTAATGAAATGATTTTTAGCTATAAAAATTTCTTTGACTTGTTTTAAATCACAAGATTTAAAAGTCTTCCTTTCCCTAATGAAACATCCTCATATAAATGGGGACGGAGCGAGTACTTCTCATCAGACTAAAAACACATAGAGCCGGTTTGGATTGGCTTATAAGTTGCTGAAAACGATTTTTATAAGGCGTTTTCGACTTTTTTTAGTGTTTGGGGCCAAAGATAAAGTCATTTGTCTTTAAAATAAGCCTAAAAAAATAATTAGGCCCGTTTGACTTAGCTTATCTAAAAACTTATAAAATTTCGTTTTCGCTTATAAAATTTCGCTTTTTAAGCCCATCCAAACAGGATAATTCAATTAATTAAAAGATTAAACGTGCGTCATCAGATATCACAGTACCAAAGTTCAAATATATTTATAATTTAGGGACCAAAAATGTTAATTATTAATTCAATTTCTTAAAACCACGTCCTTCCTTTGGTAGCTTCCATTTATTTCTAGAACAAAGCTCTCAAAAATTCTCTGTTAATTTTTGTAATTTGAATATGTGAATTTCGATTTTTGTGAAGCAATGAGTGAAAATGGTGAGAAAATGGAGATAGAGAATGATGGGAAGAAGAAGAATAATAAGCCATTTCAGGTTATAGACGTATCTCTCTGTATATGGAGTTGTGTTCGTGCACAAATTTTGCTCTATGTTTATGGATGTATTTATGAATTAGAAAAAGTATATCTTTCGTTTGTTTTAGTTTAGTTTGGTTAGCTTTCCTATTGATAGTCAGATATTGAGATCTACTATACTAGTAGTCGAAGTGTTACTTTTATAATTTCTTGTGCTTCGATTTTTGTTATTATCTGTTGTTTTTTGTACTTCAATTATCATATTATTTTATGATAGCTACGATTTTTTTTTCCAGACTATTTTGTCATGCTAACTATAGCATTTTGCCATGGCTTCTTCACTTCTGTTATTTCTTTTTCCGATCTGCTTTGAATTGTTTTTCCTTGACTTTTAAAGATTGTGGAGTTTGTCATGGAGATCAGAGGCGGATCTAGGATTTAAAGGTGACTGGTGCCACAATTCTGCCACAATTTTCTTTAATGTACATCTTGTTAGGAATGTGTATTTGGGTCGGGTCCCTCTCTTTTGAGTTTTGGGGTCAACTTAATAGGCCGTTTTTTATTTGTAAATATGAAAATTACATCTCAAAAATCAAGAAACGAACATAATTAGCATCTTAAACAAGGAATCACACCCATTAACAACAGAAGTAAAATCAATATTTTCACAAGGAACTTACATCTTTTACGTATATTAAAAAATGAACTTGCACAAGTAAAATAACATCTTTAATAAGGGAATTACACCAATCAAAATAAGAAAAATAATAGAAAAACTCTTCAATAGGTAAATTACACCCCCATAAGTAAATGTAGAATTAGATAAACTATAAGTTCTCAAAAATACGGCGGCGTTTGAACGCCTTTATGCATAACTAGAGGACAGAGGCGGGGATAAGAAATTGTTCAGGCTTGCTAAGGCGAGAGAAAGGAAGGTACGTGACCTGGATCAAGTAAAGTGCATCAAGGACGAGGATGGCAAAATGTTGGTGGAGGAGGCTCTCATTAGACGGAGATGGCAGTCATACTTCCATAAACTCTTGAACGAAGAAGGGGGACAGAGACATTGTGTTGGGAGATTTGGAGTACTCTGAGAGGTATCGCGATTGTGGTTATTGTAGGAGTATAAGGGTCGACGAGGTTAAGGGTGTTGTTCGTAGGATATGCAGGGAAGAGCGACCGGACCTGACGAGATTCCTGGGGAATTTTGGAAGAGTGCAGGCAGGGCAGGCTTGGAGTGGCTGACTGGGTTGTTTAATGCCATTTTTAAGACGGCAAAGATGCCCGAAGAATGGAGGTGGAGTACAATGGTTCCTTTGTACAAGAACAAGGGCAACATTCAAAGCTGCAACAACTATAGATGTATCAAGCTGCTAAGCCACACTATGAAAGTGTGGGAAAGGGTGATAGAGATGAAGGTGAGGAAAGGCGTGTCTACTTCAGAGAACCAGTTCGGATTCATGCCGGGGCGTTCTACTACTGAAGCTATTCATATTGTTAGGAGATTGGTGGACCAATATAGGGAGCGGAAAAGGGACTTGCACATGGTATTCATCGACCTAGAGAAAGCTTACGATAAAGTGCCAAGAGAGGTTCTGTGGAGATGCTTGGAGGCTAAAGGTGTACCTGTGGCGTACATTAGAGTGATCAAGGACATGTATCATGGAGCCAAGACCAGGGTAAGGACTATAGGAGGAGACTCGGAGCACTTCCCAGTTCTGATGGGTTTGCATCAGGGATCAGCCCTTAGCCCATTTTTATTTGCCTTGGTGATGAATGGATTGACGCGACGAATTCAAGGTGAGGTGCCATGGTATATGTTGTTCGCAGATGACATAGTCTTGATTGACGAGACTCGTAGCGGAGTTAACTCTAAGCTAGAGGTTTGGAGGCAGACGTTAGAGTCTAAAGGATTCAAGTTGAGTAGGACCAAGACAGAGTACTTGGAGTGAGTTCGGTAGGGCGTACCTCGAAGGTCTGACGTGGAAATAAAGCTTGGTACCCAGGTCATTCAAAAGGAAGGAAGTTTCAAGTATTTTGGGTTTATTTTACAAGAAAATGGGGATATTGATGATGATGTCACACATCGTATTGATGCAGGATGGTTGAAATGGAGGTTCGCTTCCGGAGTGCTGTGTGACAAGAAAGTGCCACCAAAACTTAAAGGCAAGTTCTACAAAGTGGTGGTTAGACAGACTCTATTGTACAAGGCAGAGTATTGGCCAGTCAAGAACTCTCACGTGCAGAATATGAAAGTGGCGGAAATGAGAATGCTGCGGTGGATGTGTGGGCACACTAGGAGAGATAGGATCAGGAATGAGGACATCCGGGACAAGGTGGGAGTGGCATCGGTGGAGGATAAGATGCGGGAAGCGAGGCTGAGATGGTTTGGGCATGTGAAGAGGAGAGACATAGATGCCCCAGTGCGGAGGTGTGAGAGGTTGGCTATGGACGGTTTTAGGAGAGAAGGCCAAAGAAATATTGGGGAGAGGTGATTAGGCAGGACATGACACAGTTTCAGATTACCGAGGACATGACTTTAGATAGGAGGTTGTAGAGGGCTCCGATTAGGATAGAAGGCTAATAGGTAGTCTCGCTTTTTTGTCGCACTAGTAGGCGTAGTTTTGCTCCACTTTTTATTGCCATTTGATTCCTGCTTTTATGTGCTGGGTCTTGTTTTTTCATACTGTTTTATCATGACTTCTTTGCTCTTGTTATTTCTCATTTTCGCATTGCTTTGATTTGCTTGTCGGTATCTGACTTTTTTTCGCTTGCTTTATTTTGAGCCGAGGGTCTTTCGGAAACAGTCTCCCTACCTTTCAAGGTGGGGGTAAGGTTTGCGTACACTTAACCCTCCCCAGACCCCACACTGTGGGATTCAACTGGGTATGTTGTTGTTGTTGTTGTTGTATAAGTTCTCAAAAATAAATCATAAATTTCATGTTTTTTCGAAGCAATGCTTATGAAATTTTCATCACAATTTAAGTAGTAAATTGATTTAAATTGAATTTAACAATTATAGAAAAGCACAAATTTTTATAATACACTCCCTCCGTCTATTTTTATTTATCCATTATACTAAAATAAATGTCCATTTTTACTTGTAAGTTTTATAGTTTTAAAACCCAAAACATAATTTACCATTTTATACCTATTTTACCCTTATTATTAAGTACTCCAATTCATTTTTCATTTTATTTATTGCTTATTAAGAGTGTCCCAAGTCAAATATAGACAAGTAAACATGGATGGAGGGAGTAACCAACAAAAGAAATTATAATAAAAAATGAATTTTGATCTCAAACAAAAATTCTTATTGAGACTCATAGATTTGAGATTAAGAGAAATGCTTAATTTAAGTGATTTTGAAGTTTTTATTTTATGTGTTCTCGTCAGAGATCATAGATAAAATAATAGAATGGATGAAAGAAAATATAAATAATAAAAAATATAAATGATAAATGATAAAAAGATAAATAGAAAATTGGGAGAGCCGAAAAGAGAAATGACTGATACAAAGGAACTAAAAAGCACAAAAAAAAATGGCAGTCGGAAAATGTTCAAGATAGATTCAAACTTGTGTCTACCAGCCATGGCACCTTTGTCTAATTTGCGACGGGGGTGGCAGGATCAAATATTTAATCTAGTTTAAGCAGATTGCATCAATCTAGGGAGTGTCATGCCACCCCCACCCTAATTGGTGAATCCCCCCCCCCCCCCCCCCCGATGAAGATTATTCTAATTTTTGTTAGCAAATGTTGTAGTTAGGTTGACTCAGATCTTATCAATTCAGACGTGAATTTTCCCTCTTTATGGATTACTAACAAAGAAAGTTAATTTGGAGCCAAATGTGAAGATTAGACTCCATCCTATGTGTTGTTGAGAATATAAACTTGCTCGCATTATTTCATTTGTTCACATGTTTGTTCATGAAGTAGAATATCAATTAAGAGTGTTGTTTTATGAAATACATGTATTAGAAATATGGACTTATTCCAGAAGCAAAAGTCAAGTAGTTTTATTCTAAGCTGCGCGGACTTTTTACTTTCGTTGTCGCACCCATGTCGATTCTCCAAAAATGCACTACTTTTGGAGTGTTCGACACGCATCTGTCGATATTTTTGAAGAGTCCGAGCAACATAAGTTTTATTTATGTATTTGGAAGATATGAAGTGTGGACTTATTAACTAGGCTAGATACATGGAGAAGTTCAACTATTTGTGAGGTGGGTGATGGCACTAAGGTACTATTTTGGAAGGAAGTCCGGATTGGGCAAGCTCCTTTGATGAACACTTTTCCGATCTATTTACCATTTGCGAATCACGATACTACTATGGCGAGTCTTGGACTCCACAAGGGTGGAATATTTGTTTGAGAAGAAATTTGAATGATTGGGAAATTGGCAAGGTGGCCGAGCTCTTGAAGGAAGTTGATAAGTTTAGAGGGACTTCTCCAACCCTAGATGTAATCAATCGGAAACATCACGGTGATGGGAGTTTCTTAGAGAAGAATACACAAGTTGGAAGTGTTGGAGCAACCGGGGAGGAAGAACGGGTCCATGGACAAAGGTGTGGAAAAGTTTGGTACCATCCAAAATCAAGTGCTTCACTTGGCTTGTGACCGAAAAAGCCTCGTCTCACCCATGAAGTCTTACGGAAGAGGGGAATGCAATTGGTTTCTAGATGTTATTTCGCAATGAGCTCGTAGAAATAAATAATCATTTGTTTTACGCACCGTAAAGTGACAACCCATCTTTGGTCATGTTCTTGACCACCGGAAAAACAGTTGTACCATGCCGAAACATACAACTAATTTACTAAGTTGTTGGATTAGAAGAGGAGGAAGCAAATCTCAAAAGAAATGGTAGAGAGCAGTTCCATTATGCATCTATGCATCTAGTGGACAATTTGGAAGGAGAGAAATGGGAGGTGTTTTGAGGATAAATTTAATACTATGCAGAAAATGAAGTGGAACTGTATTGTAGATTTTCAATTTTGGTGTAAAGAAGCAAATGTAGAGGGCGCAGAACAATTGGTAGACTTTTAGGAAGCAAGTAAATACTTTTTGTCTTACTGCTCCTTGTGGATAACTTTTTAGAGGTCTCCAGCATTAAGTATCCTTAATGCTATTTACCAGTTTTTTTTTTTTTAAAAGTCATGTAATGTAGCCATTCAGATTAAGTCAAGTTGATTAGAAAATCACTTTTCCTCCATTTCTCTTCTAGTGTGTTTTGAATGATGTTTGTGTTTTGCTCTCCCAAATTTCTAACATTTGGTATAGAGCCGGTGTGTTTGGTAGAGAACTAAACTTAGAGAGAAGATGACTAATACTAATGTAACTCCATTTCACGTTCCAATGCTCACTAAAGAAAACTATGAACATTGGTACACCTGAATGAAGGCTCTGCTTGGAGCCTATGATGTTTGGAAAATAGTGTAGCTCAATTGGTCCAGCGTCTCAAGTTTCTTTGCAAGGTCTTGAGTTCGAAACTCTGTAGCTTTATTTTGATTTTTTAAAAAGTTCTCGCCTCATATACAAGATGATACTTTTCCGGATTCGAACCCTTCTCAGAAGTTAACAAAACATAGAACCAGCTGGTTAACAGTAGCTTTTCTAAACATTTTTGACAAGGAAATATTTGATAGCTAAGGATGGTTCTACTTTTCTGCTTATTTATTGTGCTATTTTTTTTTCCTTTGTCTTCTTTCTCGTCGATGAAATTGATTAAGATCGACTTGCGGAATTAAATGAATAATGAACTTTTTAGTGAAAGTTTGGTGCCTTATATAAAAAGTATTGTTTAGTGTTACTTATAACGAGGTAATTTTGAATACATTTCAAAAAATGAAAATTCATCGAGAAGAGTTCAAGTAACATAGTACAGGAATTATGTTTTCTTTAGATTATGTTCGTTTTTTTTAATGTGACGTTATAGTGTTTTATTTATTTATTCTTATTTTAAAATGTGACACTGCTTATAAAAAATCTTGCGTACGCCCACTGCATGAAGGTGCAACCACATAGTGAAGGTAGTTTTTGGCCTAGCGTGATTCTGAAACATGAAACATTTCCATCATCCAATCCACAACAAATCGGTTGAAAAGAGATGTCTTGAGCAATCGGAGAAGTACTTTGATAAACAGATGCTGGGGGAAGGAAGGAAAGTAAGGCTTCCTTCCAGGACTGGAGAAGGTCAAACTCTGGGCGGGCTGCCTGGTTTCGCCTAGCCTTTGTTTGGCAAGCTGCTGTAAGTTTTCGATGAGATCCTTAATAATATCCTTCTAGAGAATCTCCTAATTGTTCCAGAGCAACTAGAATCTAGTAGGAGCTTGCCTTGGAATGCAGTGAGGGAGCCCGGAGCTATTGAATTATTTCATAACCCAAGGAGAAGAATAGGAGTCTTTACCAGTAGATACGGACTCGACCCGCTCCTACCCACTCTGGGGTACCATAGCATGTCGGGAATAAGGGGGGACATACTGGACGTAACCACTCCCTTGGTTGGGGGCTGTGCGGCTATTACTTTCACACCTCTCTCTCTATCTAACTTCAAGTATATCCGCCTAATCACACTATGACTATTGGGAAAATTAGTCTGCAATAGAGCTAGTGTGTTTTTGGCTTCCAAGATTTGTCTCACCATCCAGCAAGCTTGAGATGGGGTATTCATCTCACTAATCACCATCCTTTTGATGTAATACGCATGAATCCATTTGATCCAAAGTATATCTTTTTTGTTAGATAAATCCCAACAGGTTTTAGCTATTGCAACTTTATTCCAAACTGCAAATTGATTAATTTCAGCCTACCAGAAGCTTTGGGCAAACAGACTCTAGGCCAAGCCACAAGAGACTTCTTTGTAATTTCATTGTTACCAAACCATATAAAACTCCTACAATAACCTTCAATCGATTTGAGAACTTTAGCAAGGATAATAAACAATTGTGCCCAATAGGCTTGAACACCAAAAAGGACAGTTTGAACTAATTGTACTCTTCCAGCATAAGAGAGTTTTTCTGCAGTCCAAGAGGACACTCTAGCAGTAATTTTATCAATCAGAGTCTTCAATTACAGTATAGAAACCTTAGTTGATAAAGGAATGCCCAGATACTTGAAAGGCAGTTCTCCAAGCCCAACTTTGAGATGATGTAAAATAGAGTCCTGTGAGGCTTGAGAAACTCTACCAAAATATACTGCACTCTTTCCCAGATTTTCCTGTAATCCTGATGCTCCTGAGAACTCCCGGAAATATCTATAGAGCCTTAACATAAGACAAGTCGCCCACTTGTGAAGAGGGGGCAGAGATCATCGCAAAAGCCGATGTGTGTAATTCCCTAATTTTGTACACTTTGGAAGGAAGTTGAATTTAGGATCAGCCTTCAGCCCAGCTAGACTCCTACTAAGGTATTCCATGGATATAGCCAAGAGAAAAGGGGATACAGGGTCCCCCTGCCTCAACCCTTTAGCAGCATCAAAAGGTTGTGTCGTTTCACTTTTGATCAGAATAGTATAATTGACAAGATTACTAATGCATTCCAAGCATTCGAGAGAATAAATCTTCTTGGAAAACCAATTTTCTCTATTACTTGTTGTAACTATATCCACTCGACGTAATCATACGCCTTCTGAAGGTCAATCTTGATAATACACCTTGCAGATATATGCTTTCTAGAGTAACATTGCTGTTAGAACTAGGATATTGTACAGTGTGTTGATTATGTTGTACACATGGAAGTAGTTAATGAATTAAGTGTAATGATTAGTTTGTTAGGGAAGTTAGTTAGTTGAGAACACTATATCGGTTAGTTAACTTTCGTATAAGTATCTCATTAGATACTCATTATGATTATTCTTTTTCTACAGAAATGAGAAAATTCTCTCTCTGCAATTGATTCTTCATCAATGAATTAGATTTTAACATGGTATCAGAGCAAGGTTTTCAATCAAATTGAACCGAACTCAGTTTATTTTCCTTTTGTTCATCATCGCTATTTTGATTTCATTGATATTTTTTTTCTCTCTCTCGATTTGCAGAAATTGCAATTTTCTCCTTCAAAACACGAGTCTGTATTCATCAATTCTTCAATTTTGAGTTCAATTCCTTGATTTTGATTTCAATATCCCTCCTAATCGAGTTTCGGTAATAATTCTATTTCAGTCAAAATCTGTGTTTTGACTCTATTTTGATTCTAGCCAAGGTGATTTGAAACCCTAAAATGGCGATATCAAGAAACTAACAATTTAGCTTCTACAACAATTGATAGCAAATATATACTCGATGTTCATCCGTCTGATACACCAGGGATTTCTTTGGTTCCTCAATTACTAGTTGGAACAGAGAATTACTCAGAATGGAGTAGGTCTGTGAAAATGTCACTCCTCGTCAAGAACAAAATTGGGTTCATTGATGGCACATGTACTAGAGGAAAGTATGAAGGAAATGAATACAAACTGCATCAGTGGGATCGTTGCAACGCGATTGTATAGTCGTGGATTATGGCATTAGTTGCGAAGGAATTACGAAGAGGTATTGTATATTCCAATAGTGCACAAAGTGTTTGGAAAGCCTTCACAGAGCGTTTTGACAAGGTAAATGCCACAAGAATCTATCACATGAATAAAGAAATCGCATGTTTGACTCAAGGCACCTAAGTGTATCCATATACTTTTCTATGTTGAATGACTTGTGGGATGAATTTGAGGTGCTTATACCACGTCGGTCATGTGAGTGTCCAAAATCTAAGACATTTATGGATTATTTGAACTTACAAAAGACTATGAAGTTTCTGATGAGACTTAATGATACATATTCCCATCAAAAGAGTCAAATCCTTATGATGGATCCTACACCTAGCCTATATCAAGTATATTCCATGATAGCTCATGAGGAGAGCCAACGTATGAAAGGAGGATTTGTAGTTCAATCTGGAACACTTGGAACGCATTTGCAGTGTAAGGAGAAAGCAAGTAAAACGCATCAAACTATAAGGAGATCCTAATGTGTAATTATACCGTACACACCGCAAAAAAAGACAGATACGTGCGTAATTTTTGTTATAAACTCATTGGATACCCTAATGACTGTAAGGGTGTAAATAAAAAAAATTGAATATAGCAGTGGATACAATAATGCTGGTGGATATGAGAGTGGTTTCAGCAGTGGAAATAACTTTCCTGGTGGTCGAGGAGGTGGATACAGGGTTAATGGAAATCGTGGTGGTCCTAGGAATTATGGCAATCATGGTGGTAATAGAAATAATGGTGGTGGTAGAGGTTATGTCAACAGAAACAATGGAGGCTATAGGAACAACAATGCCAGGCCCTCAGCTCACAATGCTAATAATGTGGAACAAGAACAAGGTCCACCAAAGTTTCCCTCAAATAATTCATGGAAATGTTTTTCACTCCTGATCAATACCAGCACATTTTGCCCTTGATTGAGAAGGACAAAGAACTAGCAGATATGGCCAACATGACAGGTAAACCATCTAAAACTCTACATGACTGGATTGTTGACTCAGGTGATACTAATCACATGGCATCATGCTTGAACTTACTATCTGATCGTGTGTCCTAAACCTGTTTACTTACCAAATGGTGCTAAAACCAATATTACTCATATAGGTTCTTATCCTTTGTCCCAATCACAATCCCTTAGCAATGTTCTCTATATACCTGATTTCAAATTTCTCAAGCCAAAGTTGTCCAAATTATTCTAGAACTTGTTTATCCTTATTTTTGCTTGTTCCTAATCCCTTCAAAGGGTATGGTGAAGGGATTGGTAGACCGAAGTGGTGTGATATCTCAATCCTTCTACACCAATATTACTCATTGCTTACATTCAAGGTTCTATTTATCCTTTGCATCCTAATATTACTACTACTACTACTACTACTTAGCCACCAACATCAAGTTCTTCTCATATGACATGCTCCTTACTCAAAGGTCGCCGAATATCCCCGCATTAAAACAATTCATCAATAAGAATAAAACTCAGATTTCATTGGTCATATCCGTCCTCTAGCAAAACAAAATAGGTTACCATTTCCTACTAGTACTACTTTGTCTCGTCAAATGGATCTTATCCACATGGAGATGGGGTCCATATAGAGTCCGTACATAATGGATTTAGATATTTCCTTACCTTAGTGGATGATTGTACCAGACTCACCTAGACATTTCTATTAAGATTGAAAAGTGATGTTTTTGTTGTACTTAGCAACTTTATTCAAATGATTCACACTCGCCTTGGCCGAAAGATTCATCAAACAATTCGTGGGATAATGGTGATTTTTTCAACCAACATTGTCGCCTTTTTCCAATCTAAAGGCATCATTCATAGGCACACACCTCAACTTGAACGTAAATCCGGTTGTCCGTCTAAGATTTCAAGCCCACACCTTTGAAATATTGGGAGCCGGTTCCCTACTTGATTAATAGACTACCTTCTCAAGTTTTACAGAAAAAGTTCAAGTCATTCCCCTAATCTTAGTCACATCAAAATTTTATTCTTTATATACAACCAAACCAAATTACCGTATAAACTATCCGCAAAATATTCATGGGCTAGTCTTCCACTCAGAAGGGCTATAGGTGTTATATCCCGTGTTTTTGTACATTGGGACAATCCGAATTACCACGGGGACAATTCCGAGATACAAAGTCGAGACTTTTGACCTTCGATTTTATTTTGAGACATAAGTTGTTCATGAATTTGTTGGTATGGAACAATTAGGAAAATTTGGGACCAAAAGTGATATATTTGAAAGCTTGAAAATCATGCATTATTTCAAGCCCTTTGGCCGAATAATGGTCCCACACACTTTGTGGACAATTTTAATTGGTCCAACACATGTGTGTGGGCCATGGACACTTGTGCAATAAGCTTAAAAGATAAAGTCATCTTTTATTCATTTCAACACTTAGAAAAAAAAATAAGTCAAGAAAGAGAAAGGAGTTCACTTACCAAGGCAAGGAAAACCAACTTCAATTCTAGCCATTCTAAAATATTTGTTGATGAAACAGGCTCCTAAGTAGCGTGGAAGTGTTAAGTCATCCAACCATTTCCAAACCCCAGGCAAAGTGTGGAGTCAATAAAATAAAGGTAAGAATTGATCATGTTTTATATGTTATAAAGGTTGTATGCATGTGGTAGTATGTTAAAAAATGGAAAAAATCAATGTGTGTGAGATTTTCGATAGCACAAGGTGTGTCGTGGTCAGGTCGAAGCCATGAATTAATGCCTAGTTAGCACGTTTGATGTAAAGTGGAGAAATGAATGAGAATCATAAGTATGTGCACATGTACATAAAATGGGTCATATTATATGACAATGAATGAATGATTCTACATAACGTTTACCGTTATAGTGAGAATGCAGAGTTTGTGACTCAAATTGATGTTGTAATTGTTGCGGACTGATTCGAGGTTATTGTACATTTAATGTAATTTGTATATTATGAGAATGATATTGTTAGGATGTGAATTGTTGGTGCAAATCAAGATTTGGAAATGAGGAATATGATAGTTGGAGCAATTTTTGATTGTTGTACTTGACTTGCTTAGAACTTTATTCGGTTAGTATTTGAATGTAAACGATTCACACCGTCAGGAGTTGCCTTTCGGATTGATTAGTAATGTTGCTAGGTTGGTTGTTATTTTTGTTGGTGCTGGATTTGGCCGAGTTAAATTCCCTGGGTTGGCCTATTTCAAGGGGAAACAATTTTCGTAGAATTTAAAGGCTAGTTTGGAATTAACGCCGATAATATGGCATCCTTGATTTGTTTGGGGAGCCCGAGGCGTAAGTCGTGATTAGCATTGATGTAAAGCGCAACCCTTTTTCTTTTGGCATACCTTAGTCTAAAGGCATCATTCACCGATCCGACCATGTCTCAGTGATTATTATTTGTTTCATGGTCTTCGTATGCACACTATGGCCTCAAAAACAAAATGGTTTTTAAAAGCAGTTTCGTTCCTAAATAACGAAAACTACGAAAGTCCGTAACATAGATCCTGGGATCGCTTCGATATGCTCAAAAATGATTCCTATGATGTATGATGATTATGTTTTTCATAGGCGGCCCGGCTCGGGTCGACACCCGTCCGTGGGTCCCGCGACTTTTTCCTTTACTTCGATGAAAATGTGATACGATTATGATCCCATTTCACAATCTTACCTTTTGAGTTTATGATAATGATCTTATGTATATGATTTTGATGAATAGTGTGGTTTCGGAAGTTTGGATTAATAGAGTGGCATTCGAAAGAAAGTTCGATTTCTATGTCTTGGTTTTGGAAATAATACACTATTCTGAGTCCTTGACTATTATGTCATATGATCTGACCGTACCCACAATTTCTAAAGTACAACTTGATATGTTCTCGAATGATTTTCAAGGAACTTGAGTATTTAGCTTTAAAATGAGATTTCGTTGACATGTCGTTAAGTGTTTGTGTGTACGTGGTTTCTCATACTCTCGTGCGAGCTATTATGATCTTATCGCGTCCCGGGCACATCAAAATTTTACCGGCTCCTCACTGCGGGCATGTTATATGATATAATAATGATAAGGATGATGCTAGCCAGATGTATATATAATGACTATCTGTTCAAACCAAATTCGGGCACGATATATGTATATGATATGATTATCACCGCGTCCCTCATTGGCCGGGCATCGTTATATGTATACGCATCCGATGATTTTACTTACCGCGTCCCTCATTAAAGGGCCGGGCACGCTATATCATGGGCTACTCTTCCAGTCGTATATGAAATGGATACGTATGATTTATGTTTCAAAGGCAAGTAAGTTATGAGTTATTATGTTCCGTCCTCCTCTCAATGCTTTACATGCTGAATCACACACCTTTTTTCATGCCCGCAGTACATTAGATTAGGGATGCTCACTTTGTACATATATTCGTTCGCGGGGTATATGTATTTGTTTTCAGGTACGCATGGAAGTGTCCGTAGACGTATACGTGGGTTCTTTCTCTATGTTCGTGTTCACCATCTTGCTTTTGTATAATCTTTGATAGCCTTGCCGCTTCTCGATATATATATGTTTGTGTTTGAGACTTTTGAGATAATTCGAGACAAGTCATTCGATATTTATATACGCGTAAGCTCTGCGAACCGGATTAATGAATGTGTTTCGGGGTGCCCGCCCGGCACTAGTCTCAATGGGTCAAGGTCGTGACAATAGGTTGCTCAACTTGGAATCACACACCTTTTTTATTAGTAGGGATGTTGTTTTCATGGAACACAACTTTCCTTTTCAGCATCCTAAATCCACCTTTCTCCAACATCTTTCCTCTACTTCACCACCTTCCTTTACTCCTTTAGTCTCAGACCCTCCTTCTCTTATCCTAACTCGCATTCCTGCAACATCTAATCCATTTTCTACTTTAGACACTCTTGCTTCTCTTATTTCTCTTCCTCTCATTGCCTCACCTCCCTCACCTACTCCACCACCTGACTCTAACTCTGAGATTGATCCCACTGTCTCTACCTCTGATGTTGACCACACTACTTCTAACTCTGATGGGACTCAACCTCATTATCAGGCATCTGATCCTCATCCTGCTTTACCATCCTCCCTGGACCTTACTCCTAACCCCATTCCTCCAAGAAAGTCCTCTAGACCACTTAGACCATCTGTTTGGTTAACTGATTATGTTCATCCACCTTTACCCTCCTCCACTGTCTCCTCTTCTCTATATCCTATAGATAAATTTGTTTCTTACTCTCATCTTTCCAAGCCTTTTCAATCCTTCTTATCTGTCTACTCTGTTCATTCTGAACCTTTCACTTACTCTCAAGCTGTTCAAGATCAGAGATGGGTTCAGGCCATGAAGCTTGAAATTGAAGCACTTGAATCCAACCATACATGGAAAGTAGTAGATCTGCCTGTTGGTAAGACCCCAATTAGTTGTAAGTGGGTGTTTAAAATCAAATATAATGCTGATGGCACCATCGAAAGGTACAAATCTAGATTAGTTGCCAAAGGTTACACCCAACAAGAGGGGTTGGATTTTCATGATACTGTCTCCCCTGTTGCTAAAATGGTAACTGTTAGGACCATTATTTCCTTAGCTGCTTTGCATTCTTGGCCTATTTTCCAAATGGATGTGCATAATGCATTTTTAAATGGTGATCTCACTGAGGAGGTGTACATGGTTCTTCGTCAAGGATTTGCCAGTCTAAGGGGGAGTTCTAAGGGTTCCACTAAAGTCCGTAGACTGCTCAAATCCTTGTATGGATCAAGCGAGCAGCACAACGGAATCTCAAGTTGATTTAATCATTGTTAAAATCGGCTTCATTCAAAGCAAACATGATTATTCCCTATTTACTAAGTCTGTTGGACCAAATAGTTTTGTCATTCTACTTGTGTATATAGATGATCTGTTATTGACAGGAAATGATCTTGGAGAAATCCACAAAGCTAAACATGAACTTCAGCAGAGTTTCAAAGTGAAGGATTTAAGAGAGCTTAGGTACTTCTTGGGCATAGAGTTTGCAAGATCTAAAGAAGGCATTTTGATGTCATAAAGAAAATATGCCCTCAGTCTTGTTTCAGAATTAGGACTGTCAGGTTCCAAGCCAAAGGATGCACCTCTTGAGCAACATGTGAAACTGACAAGTAAGGAATATGATGACAGCAGAAAATAACACATTAAGATGACAAATAAGGAGCCTGATGGGTGTAACAAAAGCAATGATACAGATCAACCATTGGAGGACAAATTGTTGGAAGACAGGGGGAGTTATCAGAAGTTGATAGGGAAATTACTATATCTCATAATGACAAGACCTGATATTTCTTATTCAGTGCAATGCTTGAGCTAGTTCATGTCTGCTCCCAAACAGTCTCATTATGATGCAGCATTACACATAGTGAAGTACATAAAGAAGCAACCCGGTTTAGGTTTGTTGATGTCAAGTGTTGGAACAACTAAAGTCACTGCTTATTGTGACTCGGATTGGGCCTCATGTCCAATGACAAGGAGATCAGTAACAGGATACTGTGTCAAGATAGGCTCATCCCTTATTTCTTGGAAATCAAAGGAGCAAAGCACAGTGTCTAGAAGCTCAGCTGAGGCTGAGTACAGATCAATGGCATACACAGTCTCAGAGTTGGTATGGATTGCAGGATTACTGAAGGAATTGAGAATAGAAACACAGTTACCAATGAAGCTGTTTTGTGACAACAAAGCAGCCTTACAAATAGCAATGAATCCAATGTACCATGAGAGAACAAAGCACATTGAAATTGACTGCCACTTTGTAAGAGACAAGCTACAGAAAGGTTTGATCAATACTGAGCATGTGAGCAGCAAGGAACAGCTAGCAGATGTCTTTACCAAGGCCCTTGGGCACAGGCAGCATGAGTACTTGACTTCCAAGTTGGGAATGAAAAACATTTTTCATTCTCAACTTGAGGGGGAGTGTTAGAACTAGGATATTGTACAGTGGGTTGATTATGTTGTACACATGGAAGTAGTTAATGAATTAAGTGTAATGATTAGTTTGTTAGGGAAGTTAGTTAGTTGAGAACACTAGACTAGTTAGTTACAGCTGTATAAGTATCTCATTAGATACTCATTGTGATTATTCTTTTTCTACAGAAATGAGAAAATTCTATCTCTACAATTGATTCTTCATCAATGAACTAGATTTTAACAATTGCACCAACTCATGTGCCAAGATAATATTATCTCCAATTTTCCTCCCAGGAATGAAGCCTGCTTGGGCTTCACTAATGATTGAGCTCACGATCTTTTGTAATCTGTTAGCCAAAATTTTAAAGATGATTTTATACAAGATAATGCGGCATAATAGGATCCGAAGTCTTTTGAGCTTTTGAGCTTGTCCATCTTGGGGATGAGTGTAATAGTAGTACATTTAATAGCCTTAAACATCTTGCCAGTATTAAAAAAATTCATTACAGCTTCAGTTACTTCATGCTTAATAATAGGCCAAGCTTTCTTGAAAAATACAACATTATACCCATCTATTCGTGGAGCCTTATCATATCCAATAGATTTAAGGCTCTCATAAACCTTGTTCTGTCACCTGTGCACACAAGTCAAGCTTTTGCTGCTGATTAAGAGTTGGACCATTTTGCATAAGCCTCCAATTAATGCCAAGTAGAATAGTAGCTGAAGTTCCCATGAGAGATTTATAAAAAGCAATAATCTCCTGCTTAATGTCCTCAGGCTCAGTAAGTATGTGTCCAGCTAAAGCAGTGAGTTCACAAATCTACTTCTTATGGGCTCTTTCCTTTATGATGACTGAAAGATATTTTGTATTAGAGTCTCCCAATTTAATCCAAGTTACTCTAGCCTTCTGTTGTAGGACACTCTCTTCTATTAGGGACCATTTCTCCAAGTTTTGCAATAAATTTTTCTCAGCTTCCAGTGAAGAGTCAGAATAAGAGGTTGTAATGCTTCTTTGAACATTTGCCAATTCAGATCTAGCTTGAACAATTCTTTGGCTAATACCTTTGAATTCCTCTTGTTCAACAAATTTTCACCGAGGTTGCAGAGCTCTTGAGTTTGCACCAAACACTTTGCATCTTCCTTTGTGTACTAGCTCGACTCCATTGTTCCTCGAGTATAGACACGAAGCTAGGATGGTCGACCCATACATGAAGAATCTAAATGGAACCTTACGCAGCAAGTAGTGGAGCGAGGGTGATCATCATTGGAGCATGGTCTCGAAATAAAAGGAAGTCCATATTTAGTCACCACATGCCCTCATGCCATCATCCACTTATAGTTACCAAAAGCTCACAATTTTGCTCCACACCCTATCATCACCTTCGTTTATTAGTCCAAGTGTAGCACTCGCCATTCCAAGGTAGTTCATTGAGTGCCGGATGTTGCATACAATGTAAAAACTCGAATCTCGAATACACAATGGAATTTTCTAGAAGCCTATCGTCAGATATAAAACCGCATTAAAGTTACTACTACTAGCCAAGGTCGTGATGTGCCCGGCCAATTTCAAGTAAACTAGCCTATAAAGATTTTTTTTTTTTTTTTTTTTTTTGCTCCAAAGAGAGTTATACCCATACACAACGGTGAGCACAACTTCTATATGCTTAGCAACCCCCTTAATGTGACAAAGTGAATGCATTGGTCCCCTATCCGATAAGTAAGGTAACTCGGTAATGGTTACCATCCCACATAACCCAAACTCTATAACTCTTTTTGCTTATACCTTTTATTGAACACCCTAATGTTCCAAAATAACCAAGACATTAACAAGATGTAAGGCCACCTCCTTTATCCATATGAGGATTTTGTTTGATACGATGTCAAGTACTCGCACTCTATAAGCATTCCCGATTGGTGTGCCGCCCAAGACAGAAAATTTTTCAAGTTCATGGCCAAATCAAGTTGCACACCTTTGCGGCTCGTATCTGTCTCACTGCATCACACTAAGAGAGGTTATTTTCAATAGACCCAAATTAAAAGTGTTTATAACGGGAAAGTCATAAGTTAGGGACGACCAACTTATGGCTTTAGGTGAGTTTAGCTTTGAAACACTTGAATTATAAGCACTTTAGATGCTTATTGATCAAACATGCAAATAAGTGAAAAAATACGTATAAACTTAACCAAACACCCTTATAATCTCAAAAAAAAAAAAATGCCCTACTCAGCTTGTCCTTTGCAATTTGAGGTATGACCTCTTAGTTAATTAGTAAACCTACGTGTACACAAACACCTATCATATAAGATTATTGGAAAGTTAAAGTAAAAAAACGATACAAGTTACATATAGCCAAAAAACGCCAAAGACAATAAATCCTTAAAGACCCCTAATTTTGTACATATGACGAAAACTATATGGAACAAACTCAATATCATACCAAACATAATTCAAACCCAAATAAGGTATTGATGTATTTCACTAACTCGTTACTGGAATTGCAAAGGAATTTACAAACTGAAAGAAAGGGAAATCACTAGGAACGAAAACAAATGGAAGGAAGGGGTGAGAAGCAGAACTCAGAAAGAGGGGATGAGAAAATACAGACTTTTCTCAACAATATGCATAACTCCCGAGTCACAACTACTATCTCTTTTAATGGAACCGTTCTCACGCCCACTGCTCAACCTAGATCCCAAATAAATCCGGCCCTATTGCTTGTTCTTGCCCTAGTAGCTCTTGTCAGCCCAATAACTGTTTTTATGACCTTGATATCCACATAGGCTGGAATTGATTCATAACATTATAATCAGTTGAGAGTACAGTCAAACCTCTCTATAATGGCAGCGTTTGTCCGAAAATTTCATGGCCGCTTATATGCAGCGAGGTGTCTTTGTTATGTATGTATACCCAAGATTTGATATTTGGATCGCACTTAGCTGTTATAAACAAAAATATGCAAAAAGTATTTTTTTTTTTTTGTACTTTTTATGTTATAAACAAAAATAAAATAAAATACTTGTTAATTTGAAAACTCCAATTGATTTTCATATTTCATTAATTAAAAATTGAAGTGACTAATAAATCCATACCTAGTTATACCGCACCGTTAAAACTACAATCTAAGGAACATATGCATTTAAAATTAATTAAAATTTTAAATATTTCAAGTTTGACGTAAGAATTCTACAATTATAGGTTGTTTGCTATCTCTTAGTGATAATATAGCGCTTGAATTAACGAAGGTTTTTGTCAAAACTTCTAGCAAAAAGGAAGTCAACAATTTTCTCTTGATGATTATCATAAATATTTTAATATTTTATTTTTACAATAATAGATTTCTTACAAAATATTATTACACAATATTTGAGTATGACTGTTATAGGGAGGTAATTTTACAAAGAGTATACTACTATAATGAAGGCCACTACTGTTATAAGTAAAATATTGTTATAGAAAAGTAAAATATAACATGAAAAATCGATTCCGGAGAAAATCAGATCGTTATAGTGAAATATTATTATAATAAATGATAATTATAGAGAAATTTGACTGTACAAAGGGTATCATCCTATTCCAAAGGCAAACTAATTTACTCCTCAAGTTTATGTGCAAAATCATTTTGTTCATGCCATCTAATGACAATAGTCGAAATATTATCTAAATGAAGAGAATTAAATGGTAGACCCACCCACGACAGAGCACACAATTGGAGGAATAAAAACCCCAACCCCCCGCCCCCACCAACCCCCCGGAAATTTCCAGAAACATCCAGTGACTTCTTGGCATACAAAATATGGGACCCACTATCAAACACATGTCCTCCTGGAACAAATACGAATCCAACGTGGCACTATTAATTAACCTGTTAATGATACTCCGCTGATTTTTCATTATTTTATTTCTCCACTTGGATTAACTCACTTTAAAAACACCCCCTGCTAGCTTTCATGATTGCTGTAATAACATGCTTCACGGAGCATGGTATGTTACTGGCTTCCGATAAGTACCAAGGGTCGTTTTTCGAGCACACAAGAATAGTATTAGAATATATTAGTAATCTTTGAAATTAATTATGCTCATATTATATCATATATACTATTTGGTTAGGTGTACTAATGGTGATGTCTTTAACCATGCTTATCTATATGTTAATAACTCTAACACTATAGTTTGCTATGTATGAAAATAATACTGAATAGGGTGTATAACTTACATGTAATAGTTATACATAAGTTGAAAAATAATACCATACAAGAATTTAATAATACCAAAATTAATACAAGTATTCCTAGTGCCTTAAGTCCTCTTTGGACATGTGAACTTTGATACAATCTTCATTAACAAGCTGGGATAAGCAAAGCATAAAAGCCTGATTGACCTTTACAGATTCACAAGTCGTATTTGTAAAGCCATGTCCCTAGGTCAATAAATTGGCCGCCGATTTAAATGCTACTGTAACTTATAGAGGATGCTGCATGATTACTATACTTCCTCCGTCCTAATTTATATGTAAGTGTTTGATTGAGAATGAAGTTTGAAATAAATATTTATAAAATTTGTGATTTAAAATAAGTCATGAATATTTTATGATTATAGATCATCTTATTACGAAGAAATGAAAAGTTTAAAGTCAAACTATTATTAAATATAAAAAATTACCATTTTTTTTAATTTACTAAAAAAAAGAGTAACACATAAATTGTGATGAGGAAAGTAAGATATTTTTATGTTAAATATATTTTTATCTTACGACTTCTTTAGTTGTCCTGCAAGAATAAATAAAAAGCTCTGCAACTTTTTCTCTATTTCAGCTGCATAGTTGATATTACGTGCATAGTGTTCATCTCAAATTTTGGATGTTAAAATGAAAGCCTTAATAAATTTATATTTTTTAAATTTGTCACTAAATTTTATTTAAACATTAAAATTATGATTTTCAATTGATCACTTGAATACATGATTATTTTGGAAAATTTTATAGGTGTGTTCTCAGGAGCTCATCACATAGATACGTTAATCATATAAAATATTTCTCATTCTTTAATTATACACATCAACATCAATTAAAATAGACATGAGGTTTTGCGGCTTATTAAGACTAATGTGTTTATAATTAAAGAAGGTGAGATATTTTAAATAGTTAACTTATCTAACATAATGGACGCTTGAGAATATGTGCATATCACAAATATCTAACAGAACTTTTTTATCAATGTATTCAAATGTTCAATCAAAACAAGTCGTGCGTCAAATATCTAAAAATGAAATTTACTATTCCTTTTCCGAGTTTTAAATATACACTTTCTTTTTTTAATTAACATAAGAATATTATATTTTCATATTTAAAAATAATTTAACTTAAAACCTTTCTTTCTACTTATAAAATATTTACAGTCAAATAAATATTTATTTCTTATTTCAGATCACAAAATTAAAAAAAAAAATCTTTTTTAAACTTCATATTTAATCTTAAAAGGAGGAGGAATACGCCTTTTTTTCACAGAGTGAAAAAAGAAAAATTAAGCCAAAGCGACAAAGTCGTTGAAGCACCCGCCCAACATTCTATATGCGACAAAAATCATAATCCAACTTTTGGAAAACAAACTGTGGGTAGATAGAATATCATCCAATCTAATCTACTCTTAAATTAGCCACTGTCACACTATCCGTTGATCTACACAACATCTCACATCCAACGGATATTATTTTTCCACATCATCTATTCAAAAGTCTACATCACGTGGCAGGCAATGAGGGGGCGCTTATATCTGGTGTAGGTATTAACCCTTAGAAATTTCCAGAAACTTCCAGTGAATTCGTGGCTTACAACAGTAGAGCCCCCACTATCGAACACGTGTCCTCTTGGGACCAATACAATCCAACGTGGCACTATTAATAAACCTGCTAATGATACGCCCCTGATTCTACACGTTATTTTATTGCACCACTACAATTATAATAGCAATTTTGGTCCTTCAATTGTTAAAAATTTAATTTTGATCCTTATAATATTTAACTAAGCATATTTAATCTTCAACTAATAGGAATGTTCAGTTTTGATACATTTGATTGTGAAGTGAATATCACAAATTTATCATAATTATTATTATATTAAGATTGTATTGTTGCGTCATATTTAACGGTAATATATTTTCAAAGTAGTTCAAATATAACATACTCCCTTCATCCCAATTTATATAATATTCTTTCCTTTTAATTCAATCCCAAAAAAATAATATATTTCTATAATTAGAAACAGCTTAACTCTGAAATTCTCATTTTGCCCTCAATAAATTAATTTTTAGCTACAAAAATTTCTTTAACTTGTTTTAAATCACAAGATTTAAAAGTCTTCCTTTTCCTAATGAAACATTCTCATATAAACTGGTACGGAGCGAGTACTTCTCATTGGACTAAAAACACATAATTCAATTAATTAAAAGATTAAACGTGCGTCATCAGTTATCACAATACCAAAGTTCAAATATATTTATAATTTAGGGACCAAAAATGTTAATTATTAATTCAACTTCGTAAAACCACGTCCTTCCTTTGGTAGCTTCCATTTACTTCTAGAACAAAAATTCTCTGTTAATTTTCGTAATTTGAATTTGTGAATTTCGATTTTTGTGAAGCAATGAGTGAAAATGGTGAGAAAATGGAGATAGAGAATGATGAAAAGAAGAAGAATAATAAGGTGTTAATGTGGGGATATCTTCCCGGAGTATTATCTCATAAGTCACCCTTAACATCTCCGGTCGCTGTTACCGGTATCGACGTTGAATCCTGGACAGACGTTTGTGGTGGTGGTTGTGGTTTCGCTATGGCTATTTCAGGTAATTATACACGTATAATACGTATCTCTCTATAAATTTGTGTTCGTACATGAATTTTTTTCTCTATGTTTTTGGATGTGTGAATTAGAAGAAGTAGATCTTCCTCTTCTTTTTTTTTTTTATTTTTTTTTTATTTTAAAGTTTTGTTTGGCCAGCTTTTTGTTGTGGTTTTGCAATGGCCATTTCAGGTTATATACGTATCTCTCTGTATATGGAGTTGTGTTCGTGCACGAATTTTTCTCTATGTTTATGGATGTATTTATGAATTAGAAAAAGTAGATCTTTCGTTTGTTTTAGTTTAGTTTGGCAAGCTTTCCTATTGATAGTCAGATATTGAGATCTACTATAATAGTAGTCGTAGTGTTACTCTTATAGTTTTTTGTGCTTTGATTTTTGTTATTATCTGTTGTTTATTGTATTTCAATTATCGTATTATTTTATGATAGTTAATATTCCTTTTTTTTTCAAGACTATTTTGTCATGCTGACTATAGCATTTTGCCATGGCTTCTTCACTATTGTTATTTCTTTTTCCGATCTGCTTTGAATTGTTTTTCCTTGACTTTTGAAGATTGTGGAGCTTGTTATGGAGATCAGAGGTGGATCTAGAATTTAAAGGTGGCGGGTGTCACAATTTTTTTCAATGTACATCTTGTTAGGAACGTGTATTTGGGTTGGGTCCATCTCTTTTGAGTTTTGGGGTCAACTTAATAGGCCCTTTTTTATTTGTAAATATGAAAATTACATCTCAAAAATTAAGAAACGAACATAATTAGCATTTTAAACAAGGAATCACACCCATTAACAACAGAAGTAAAATCAACATTTTCACAAGGAACTTACATCTTTTACGTATATTAAAAAATGAACTTGCACAAGTAAAATAACATCTTCAATAAGGGAATTACATCAATCAAAATAAGAAAAATAATAGAATAACTCTTCAATAGGTAAATTACACCCCATAAGTAAATGTAGAATTAGATAAACTATAAGTTTTCAAAAATAAATAATAAACTTCATGTTTTTTTAAGCAATGCTTATGAAATTTTCATCACAATTTAAGTAGTAAACTGATTTAAATTGAATTTAACAATTATAGAAAAGCATAAATTTTTATAATACACTCCCTCCGTCCATTTTTATTTATCCACTATACTAAAATAAATGTCCATTTTTACTTGTAAGTTGTATAGTTTGAAAACCCAAGACATAATTTATCATTTTATCCTTATTATTAAGTACTCCAATTCATTTTTCATTTTATTTATTGCTTATTAAGAGTGTTCCAAGTCAAATATAGACAAGTAAACATGGATGAAGGGAGTAACCAACAAAAGAAATTATAAAAAAATTGAATTTTGATCTCAAACAAAAATTCTTATTGAGACTCACAGATTTGAGATTAAGAGAAATGCTTAATTTAATGAATTTTAAAGTTTCTATTTTGTGTGTTCTCGTTAGAGATCACAGATAAAATAATAGAATAGAGGAAAGAAAATATAAATAATAACAAAATATAAATGATAAATGATAAAAAGATAAATAGAAAATTGGGAGAGCCGAAAAGGGAAATGACTGATACAAAGGAACTAAAAAGCACAAAGAAAAATGGGAGTCGGAAAATGTTCAAGATAGATTCAAACTTGTGTCTACCAGCCACGGCATCTTTGTCTAATTTGTGACGGGGGTGGCAGAATCGAATATTTAATCTAGTTTAAGCAAATTGCATCAATCTAGGGAGTGCCATGCCACCCCACCCTAAAGGGTGGATCCGCTCCTGATGAAGATTATTCTGATTTTTGTTAGCAAATGGTGTAGTTAGTTTGACTCAGATCTTATCAATTCAGACGTGAATTTTCCCTCATATTTATGGATTACTAACAAAGAAAGTTAATTTGGAGCCAAATGTGAAGATTAGACTCCTTCCTATGTGTTGTTGAGAATATAAACTTGCTTGCATTATTTCATTTGTTCGCAAGTTTGTTCATGAACTAGAATATCAATTAAGAGTGTTGTTTTATGAAATACATGTATTAGAAATATGGACTTATTCCAGAAGCAAAAGTCTAGTAGTTTTATTCTAAGTTGCGCGGACTCTTTACTTTCGTTGTCACACCCGTGTTGATTCTCCAAAAATGCACTACTTTTGGAGTGTTCGACACGCACCCGTCGATATTTTTGAATAGTCCGAGCAACATAGGTTTTATTTATGTATTTGGAAGATATGAAGTGTGGACTTATTAACTAGGCTAGATACATGAAGAAGTTCAACTATTTGTGAGGTGGGTGATGGCACTAAGGTACTATTTTGGAAGGAAGTCTGGATTGGGCAAGCTCCTTTGATGAACACTTTTCCTGATCTATTTACCAATTGCAGCATCCCTTATACTGTGGCAGAGTCCTAGACTCCACAAGGGTGGAATATTTGTTTCAGAAGAAATTTGAATGATTGGGAAATTGGCAAGGTGGCTGAGCTCTTGAAGGAAGTTGATAAGTTTAGAGGGACTTCTCCAACCCCAGATGTAATCAACTGGAAACATCACAGTGATGGGAGTTTCTCAGTCAGAAGAATACACAAGTTGGAAGTGCTGGAGCAACCAGGAGGAAGAACAGGTCCATGGACAAAGGTATGGAAAAGTTTGGTACCATTCAAAATCAAGTGCTTCACTTGGCTTGTGACCAGAAAAGCCTGTCTCACCCATGAAGTCTTACAGAATAAGGGAATGCAATTGGTCTCTAGATGCTATTTTTGCAATGAGACTGCAGAAACAAACAGTCATTTGTTTCTGCACTGTAGAGTGACAGCCCATCTTTGGTCACTGTTCTTCAGCCTCACTGGAAACAGTTGGACCATGCCAGAACACACATCTGATTTACTAAGTTGCTGGATTAGAAGAGGAGGAAGCAAATCTCAAAAGAAATGGTGGAGAGCAGTTCCATCATGCATCTATGCATCTGGTGGACAATTTGGAAGGAGAGGAATGGGAGGTGTTTTGAGGATAAATTTAATACTCTGCAGAAAATTAAGTGGAATTGTTTTGCAAATTTTCAGTTTTGGTGTGAAGAAGCAAATGGAGAGGGAGCAGAACAGTTGGTAGACTTTTTAGGAAGCATGTAAATACTTTTTGTCTTACTGCTCCTTGTGGATAACTTTTTAGAGGTCTCCAGCTTTAAGTATCCTTAATGCTATTTACCAGTTTTCAAAAAAAAAAAAAAAAGTCATGTAATGCAGCCATTCAGAGTAAGTCAAGTTGATTAGAAAATCACCTTTCCTCCATTTCTCTTCTAGTGTGTTTTGAATGATTTTTGTGTTTTGCTCTCCCAAATTTCTAACATTTGGTATAGAGCCGGTGTGTTTGGTAGACAACTAAACGTAGAGAGAAGATGACTAACACTAATGTAACTCCATTTCACGTTCCAGTGCTCACTAAAGAAAACTATGGACATTGGTACATTTGAATGAAAGCTCTGCTTGGAGCCTATGATGTTTGAAAAATAGTGGAGAGCGGAGTTGATCAAGAGGAAGATGTCGCTACCACAAAGAAGAAAGATTAAAAAGCGCTCACTCTCATCCATCAAAGTTTGGATGAAATGATGTTCGAGAAGGTTGCACATGCAACCACTTCCAAGCAAGCATGGGATATTCTTCAAACTTTCTTTAAAGGTTTGGACAAAGTGAAAAAGGTTCGTCTTCAAACCTTAAGAGGAGAGTTTGAATCCCTGCAAATGAAGAAAATCGAATCAGCTTCGGATTATATTTCAAGAGTCTTGGCGGTCGTATATCAAATGAAAGATACGGTTAAAACTCGGATTATACTTCAAGAATCTTGGCGAGTAGTATATCAAATGAAGAGATATGGTTAAAACTGAATGATGGCAGGGTCTTTGTAAAAATACTACGATCCCTAGATTCAAAATTTAATTATATTGTTGTTGTCATTGAAGAGTCCTAAGACTTGCACACCATGACCAAAGAAGAACTCACGGGGTCTTGGTAAGCACATGAAGAAAATTGAAGAATCCGAAACAAAAGTCAGTTGAACAAGCTTTGCAAGCAAAACTTTCTTTAAAGGAGAAAGATGAAAAGTGTGGCTTGCAACTAAGAGGTCGTGGACTAGTGGTAGAGGTGGAAAAAGTGGTAATCAACCACCAACCAAAGAAAATAAAAGCCAAGACTCTAACCAAGGAAGAGCTCATGGAAGAGGTAGGGGATGGAGGTCAAAACGAAGGTATGATAAGTCAAATGCTTAATGTAATACTTGTCACAATTTTGGTCATGATTCTTGGAAGGTAAGAATAATATGGAGGAGAAAAATATTTTTATGGAGATCAAGAATGAAGATGAAAATGACACTTATTTTTTTTTTTTTTTTTACAATGATAACATAAAATGGCACTTTACTTCTTGCACGCAGAGGAGAAGAATTTGAAGAAAGTGATTAATGGTATCTTGATTCTGGTGTTAGTAGTCATATATGTGGATAGAAAGATTTATTTGTGGAGCTTGAAGAATTGAATGGTGGCAATATCACTTTTGGAGACTCTTCAAAAGTTCAAATCAACTGCAAAGGTACGATTTTAATTCGTTTGAAAGATTGAAGTCATCAATTTATCTCAGAACTGTATCGGAGATAAAACTAATAGTTTGAGTTTGGGACAGCTTTCGAAGAAACATTATGGCATTCATCTGAAAGATATAGCTTTTTTGATGTTGACACCTCTTCTAATATTGTATCTATATACTTGGTGTTGGGCGTTTCAGTCGTGTAGACCTCCTTAGCTACGTTGTGGTGCTTCTTGGACTTTTTCTTGCAACATGTTTGGAGTTTCACAGGCTCTAGTTTGCCATGAACTCTTCTTTTCCTTTTGTGGAGACACCTCTAGTGTAGGTGATCAGGTTTTCCACTTGCCTCTTGGTTAGTTTTCATTTTGTAAAGATACCGTTCTAACTTTAACCTTCCACCTTTTTTCTGCTTCAGCATTATTTGATGGTGTATGTCTGAGCCACCCACAATATCCCACAATTCCTGACCGATGCAAATAATATTGCATCCTTGTGCTCCACAATCTATAGTTGCTTACGTAGAGCTTCTCAACGCCGTTGAGAGTACTTGCAAAATTTGTATTTTAGCAGTGCCTTTTGACTTGTAGCCTCCGAAAGTAGCTTGTAGGATCTCCCTAGAATTGTTACCTCTTGATCAACTTGGCTCTGGTACCACTTGTCAAAATCGTCGTGCACAATTGGTTGCTCATAACTTGAATTTTATTATTGCAAAGTAAAGACTAGCTTCAGTCTTATAATTATTACACTTAATATTTTTTGCACTCACACTCTAGCAACTCTGTTTGTTGCTCTCTCTTACTTCTCACTTGATCACTTGTTGCTTACTTCAGTAACTCTCTTTACTTGAGCACCTCACTTGCTCTCACTTCTTGAGCACACTCACATTTCAAAACAACAACCACTGTTTATAGGTGGAGACGGAAGGATCTAGTGAGAGTATTTACTACTTTCTAATGTTCCCAACTACCTAATTCTAGAATTACACTTTTACTTATTTCTAGAGTTGTTCTTTCTAAACTTCTCATTCTAGAATTCTCCTTTCAACACTCTAGGATTCCTTGAACATTCTAGATTTTTCATAGTCTTAGAGATTAAGTTGGTGATTAATTTTAACAAAGTGGTCGTGGAATGCAACCCAACAATGTCCAAGAAAGGAATGACAAAAAGGTGCCGCCATAGGTGAAGTAGGGGGCGTACGGCTGAAGCTATGGATGTGGTGATCAACTCTGATGCTTGGGAACAACGTCAGAATCTGTATGACCTAAAAGCCTCGGGTAAGTAGTTGGTCTCATAAACCGCCTTTTAAAATGGAGCTAGTTTTAATGGAAAATTTTGTAATTCCAATGTAAATCTTCATGTAAATCGTAAAACATATAAAGCATCGTTTAAGACTGTATTCAAAACATAAATAAGCCCGTAAGTCATAGTGTAACTCGTCTTGGCACTCAAGTGTCCTTGATACATCATAATCATAACATGTATCGTTCATCTTCTAGACTTGTATTGTTCATCATCTAGACTAACATATAGCCATTTATGCATCATAATATCTGATTATCCATCTGATCAGTTATAGCTATACCTACTGAAGTACGATATGCATGTGATAAGGAATGCTAGCAAAGCAATAGAAGTAAGGATTTAAAGATGCTCATGTGCTAGACTGAATTTCGTGGATATTTGGGAAGTATCTTACCCGTACCCTTTTGCTGACTTCTCTCAAACACTATGTCCCGGGTAGAGCTGACTCTGATGAGTTTCCATATGTAGCCGAATAAGAGTGTTACTTTTAGTCATATGTTAAGTGGGCGGCTAGGAGAAAAAATCATCAACACGATATGAAGTGATCTTATTGTATTTTCCTTTTCCTTACTTTTCCTTTCAGTAAGAAGGGGAGGGTGGCTGATTATCTTCCCTCTGGGGAGAAACATTAGTACATTGAAGACCGAACTATTCCTTGTGGATTTAAGTATATTCGTGGGTAATCCCTCTTTGCATGAAGAATTGGTCTCTTTGTTCTCCAATCAAGGAGGAGCTCATTTGTGTCAAGATTTTTATTAGTAGAATATGACCAGAAGTGATGACACAACAGTGTCTACTATTGTAAGAGCATAATTGTAGCTCAAATAAACCTGAACATTGTCTCTTGTTAGAAGAGGGAGATGCATCTTTGCTCAAGGGAGGTGTTGATGAAGAGGCACTAGCTATAATGCCTAATTATACAATTAGAAGAATTGGAGAAAATGTCCCTTATGTTTGAGGATAGTATACTCCTGAGCAATTTTGGTCCTTTAACAAATGCTGGCAGTTAAATTTAACAGGAACTGTGGAAAAAAAATTAACCAGAAATATCAGGGTGCCATCAAATCTGGAAACTGCATAACAAAATCTACATCAGACACCCAAAAAAAAAAAAAAAAAAAAAAAAAAAAAAAAAAAAGCGGTAAATACACTTCCAGACTGCACCAGACACAAGAAATAAACCAGAAATAGCAGGAACGGCAAAAACTGCAACTCCAAATGTGAGTTCCCGTAATTCCAGTTAAATCAAGCAGCCAGAGTTTGATGGAAATGTGAGACCCTTTTGGCAAACTTAAAAGGTCAAACTTTTGAGGAGCATATCTAAGGAACTGTTTTAGACGTACCCTAAAACATAAGGGATCATTTTGGTCATTTCCTCGTTGCCGTTACATCCTACCAAGGCTAAACAAATATCCTTGTGCTTTGAATCTTAATTTCTACTATCACAATTCACAAGATCAGAATGCAGTTCATATAAGAACAACTCGACAAAGCATTGTTGCTTGTTAGAAGAGAGAGATGCATCGTTGTACGGTGTCGATGAAGAGACACAAGCTATAAGAGCAAATTAAACGGTATGAATTATATCCAAGGGAAAACAACTAATCTTTGAGCTTTGAGATTAGTGTTCTATCATGAACACCTATCCATTTTTGTCAAAAGTATAACTTATGTTTGAGCTACATATTCTTGGTTGATTTGTCAGCCTTCGTTGGTCATTGTTTTGATACATTTAGCATAGGGCATTTTCTTGAGAATAAGAAATGAAAGCTTCCATGCTGGATCGTTCGGTCCATTCCAATATCATCCTATTTTTATGCCTTCTCAATGATATTTTTTCTTAAAAATGAGGCCAGCTCCATGACTGGATTTTTGGGTTTAACTATGTATTATTTGATATATTGGCAGCAGGGTCTGGAAAACTTATCACGTGGGGTTCTGCAGATGATCAAGGCCAAAGTTACTTGACTTCAGGAAAACACGGGGTAATGTGGCAAATATTTGTTGCATGGACTGGTTTATGTAGTTCCCTTCGAATTGATTTTGCTATCTTCTATTACTGCATTTATCAAGGAGACTCCAGAGCCATTTCCAGTTCCAACTGAGGATCCAATCGTGAAAGCTGTAGCTGGTTGGGCACATTGTGTATCTGTTACTGGTAATATACTGTCATTCCGTATTTCTGGACTGTCAGTGATCACTTGGCTAATTTAGACTGTTTTGGCAGAACCTCCTCTTTCCTTTTCTTTTCTTATTTCTACTTAAAATCTTAAGAAAGATAGCAAAGACAATGGTTCTGCGATATTTATATTTCTGCAGAAAAGAATGATGTGTACACATGGGGCTGGAAAGAATGTGTGCCTTCTTTCAAGGTTGTTGCAAATTTCGCTGCTGGAGGAAGTGTTGAAGTTAGGAAAGAAAGTTCAGTAATAACTCAGCAAGGTAATGGAAGTTCAATTTCCAGTTTGAACCAGTTAAGAATTTTGGCAAGTTCATCTGCATGTTTATCCCTGGGAAGTTAACTAATACTACAAGGACTAATTGCTGCAGAGTGCCCTCAGTCTCAAGGCTCGAAGTCGAGTGGTGGTTCAGTCGCTCACCAAGATAATAAAAAACCTGAAGAAACTGCAAAGAGGAGAAGGACAGCGACGGCTAAACAAGAACTTGAGAGCCCACCACCTGCTGACGAATCTCTTTCTGCACCACCTTGTATCGTAGAACTGGATCCAGGGGTGAAGATAACCTCCGTTGCTGCAGGGGGGCGCCACACATTAGCATTGTCAGGTAATTTCGCTCCTTCATGCATGCTATAGTCTGTTACCGTCATATTGGAAGTGGAGTCGGTTGCTTTGTAGTTACGCCATATAGTTTTGTAGGTCATATGAAGTACGGAGATATGGAAGAACTTTAATGTAAAGCAAGACACCTGATGCATCCTATTTTTGCCGGATTTAGATGTGGGACAGGTATGGGGTTGGGGCTATGGAGGTGAAGGACAGCTTGGCTTAGGCTCCAGGATTAAAATAGTGGCGTCTCCTCATCTTATACCTTGTCTGGATACTTCTTCACATGGACTGGACCGGAGTCTTGGGAGTCCTCAAGGAAGCATTACCACAGGGAGTCAGACGCGTAAAGCTTTGGGGAGCTACGTAAAGAGAATTGCTTGTGGTGGCCGGCATAGTGCAGTAATTACAGGTTAGTATGGAGTAAAGTTTTAGTACTTCTGTTGACTGCATAGGATGTAATATCTCTTAATAAGGGTACTGTTAGAAGCTGCACAATGTGAGAAGGAAAGAAGAAATGTTTTTGGAAATCTGTTCAAGGTTTTTACGTTTGAATGACTTTTGAGTTACTCCATTTACAATGGAAGTTAGGGTCCATCTTAAATCATTGTCTTTAAATTTTGCATCTGAAAGTTGAGAATGATATATCATTTATCTATCTACTCAATTGGGTCTTTGTCTCAATTGTCAGATGCTGGGGTGCTGCTTACATTTGGCTGGGGATTGTATGGGCAGGTAAATGTTTCATACCATCACAGTATCACACTTCAAATGCGATGTGTGTCTTGTCCTGTTACCCTCAAAGAGTTCTCCACATGCTATTCTCTACAGTTTCAGAATTTGAAAGAAATTAAACTTGAGTAAGCTGCATCTTGCTTATAGTGTTGTGGATATATGTTTTCTTGCTGGAATAGAATGTCTAGCACTTGATAGCGGTTTTTTTCCTTCAAACTAGCAGATTGTAATCTTGTATAAAAATTCATGTAAAACACCAGAAAGTTTGCACCTACATTTTCAACTTTGTGGTGCCTGGTTCACGGTTCACTGCTTTTCTTTATGTGAGTCCTCTAGTCTCATTCTTTGTATTCAGTGTGGATTAGGTAATACAAATGACGTGCTGAGGCCAACTTGTGTATCTTCTCTATTGAACACTAGAATAGAAGCCGTGGCAGGTGGATTATGGCATTCTGTGTGCTTATGTGATCGTGGCCGTGTCTATACTTTTGGGGGAAATCAGTTTGGCCAATTGGGTCTAGGCACAGGCACAGACCATGCAGAGGTGCGTCCAAGAATTATCACTTGTTTTGTGTCTTTCCAGAACTTTTGTTTGTGGACTCAAGAAGTTTCAATGTCCAATAATAGTATCTAGTTAAAGCTGAATTATGATTTCATCTAAGATTTTGGCTATAGTCGTCCCACGAGATGTGCCAAGAAGTGGGATTTGTTGAAATAGCAGTTCAAGAAGATTTCCGCCATGTGTTGTGGCTTTTAAATGTACCTAGACACTTGAGGGATAAGAGATCATTGTCAATTTCTGACAGCCAGTTAGTTAGACCATATAATTCCTTACACATTTGCAGTTTTGCCGCTGCATTATTGTAAACCTTTTTTATTTGAGGGATCTAGAAACTCAACAGGAGATTTCTGTTACAGACATCACCTAGGCTTGTGGATGCCTCAGTACTGGAAAACAAGAATGCCAAGGTAGTGTCTTGTGGAGCTCGTCATAACGCCATAATGACAGGTAAGTGTCGAGACTATCAAGAAGATGAAGTGCATTTCAGACTGATCCACTGGACAACCTGAAGTTCTTTTTTTTATTTTTTATTTTCCCTTGAAGACAACTTGAATTCACTTAGTTAAATTTCAGACCTAGCTATTCCATTTGTGGTGATCTGAGGTGGAGATGTTATTCAGTACAAGCAATTGTTTGTCTACCTGTGACTAGCTAGTCTTTGTAATTGAAATCTCCTTGAAATTTTATGAGTCGCAGATATGCTTTCGACACTGAGTTTGAATATGCTTGTTTTCCTACCTATGTGGTACATCATATTTCCTGTTGATCACTATCAAATGTGTTAAATCGATGAGCTTCCAGTAAAGATTTAGACAATATGAAGCTGCTGGCATGTCAATGTCTATACGTTTGCTAATGTTAGTAATCTAAAAATATCTTTTGCTTTGACTTTTAGAGGACAGCAAAGTGTATAGCTGGGGATGGAACAAGTATGGTCAAGTATGTAAGAGATTATTACTCTTCCACATATATTATATTTGTGTTCCGTCTAACCATTTGCTTTCTGTTCCAGCTTGGCCTAGGTGATACGGTCGACCGTAACGATCCTTGTGAAGTGCCCGTCGATGATTGTACTCCGAAGAATGTAGCGTGTGGGTGGTGGCACACACTATTACTTGCTGAAAGTCCATGATATCCCCATTATTTGGAGAGAACTTCTATAGTTAAGTAACCCACTGACACTCATTTGCACAAGATCAGGGTGTGCTGTGCACCTGGATTGATCTCTCAGGTCTCAGGTTTACTTTCAGGATTCTGGAGATCTTGTTAGAGCTGTAGTATTTGCTGGACCAATGTACAGTTTGTTGATTGTAACTGATATTTAACTCAGCTATTCTCTCTCGAGTTTGAAACTGACGTATGCCATAGTTTTATAGACTTATTTGGGGGTTGAAGTGCTACAAAAATAATTCTGTTTGATTTTTTAGTCTATCTATGAGAGGAGGTCATGTGAAAAATGCATGAGAAGCTCTTCTTCGTCTTATAGAATGGACCGGTATGTGACTTTCGGTGTTCGCAAGTTGCATGTTTAGACTATTATGAGTTGGGACAAGTTCCTCTTTTATGGATCATCTTACTGGCATGTTAAAGAAAAATGTGGCAAGCTGAGAAAACATGTAAAGTGTCAGCTTGGCCATGGGAGGTGGCGAAGGTTGGGTCGGAGAAGCATTTCTTTTAGAGCTAAAACATGTATTAAAAGAAAGGATTGAGCAGAAGTGCAAGGAAACTAGTTTAAACATAATATTTGAAGAGGCACGTTTTAATTAAAAGTACTACTATGTTCTATTTGTTTGGTATCGTTTGACTGGAGAGGGCGTCCAAGGAAAACGGGATTTCAACACATGAGATGAATATACATAAAATATTGTTATGTACTGTGATTTACAATCAGTATCACGCTAAAATGCATCGAGGCGAGTATCGTAGGGTGTAAGTTCCAATATTTTAGACGTAGTGTCTGAATGTTTGAACATGCACAAGCCAAAATTGCTTAATAAAAACTTTTTTAAATACTCAAAATTAACTCATAGTAAATTCTCAAAGAAAAATTCAAAAAGTCAAAGGATCCTTCTAACTATTTATTCTACTTTCATTAAAAAAAAAAAAATTACTGAGTAACTAATACTCTGGCTCTTTGTATGCAAAGTATAACCTAGAAAGCAAGAGATCTTTCACGCATGCAATGTCCTTCTTTATGCTTTATTTTTTAAAGTTTTTTGCTGTGTTAAATAGGCACACTTAGGACAATGTTCGAGTGTCTAATAGAAGCAGCCTAACTTTAAGTGTCAATGTGGAAAGTGGTGCCAACTTTAGATGGTTGTTTATGTATTTATTTGTTTTAGAATTTATTTTGGTATTAATCTAGTTTAAATAAATATTTTTGTGAAGTCTCTATCCCAAAAGAATTATTTACAGTATAATGACTATTTGTGGTTTGTTTTGTAGTTTTAGGTTTTCAAATAAATTTTTTATATTATAGTCATTTTTATTTTTTAAATTATTAAGAACTAAGGTATTTTATGCACAACTTTAAGTATGTTCTATAATAGCGACGTTATAGTTGTATGCATCTTTACGTCTTTCACTTTTTCAAGTGGGAACAAAATTCTTTTTACTAGTATTATAACTTTCTTAATTTATCTAAAATTTTAGTATATTTATGATTATTTATTGTTTATATGTTAATTTTATTAATTTATCAAAAGTTAAAATATATGTATTCATGGGGCTTACGCGTCACTCCGTGTTAGAAAAAACACTAGGTGACAGGTTCACTGCTTTTAAAATATTTATAATGTTAGTGCTAAAATGATATGGATATAAAAGTTAATTAGTTTTTCAATGAAATACGGTAGCGTTTCCTAATGAACAAAGAATTTAGGGAGTGACACAGAAATCGAGAACGTGGATAGAGTTGTGAGCCAAGCTAACTATGTAAGGGCATATGGGTTATAAGTAGTGTATGAGACTGATTCAGTTGGAATTATTGAGCCAAGTAAAATATTGGAGAGTTTTATTTGGAATCTAGACCCAATTAGCAGCTGATTAAAAGGAAAGGGGTTTGAAGGAAGGGTTTTATAAGTATTATTGAGAAAAGACGAAGACATGCAAAGGATAAAGACAGTTTTTGAACAACAAAGCTAACATAAGGATTCTAGCTCGAGCATATTTAAAGCTGATGGAGTTTCTATTAGGATCAAGCGCTTACCATCATGCCAAAAGCTATAGCAAATGGGGAAAGATCACGGATGCTCCCTTAAACAAAAAATATTACCCGCCCATACCCCCATTACTTTTGTACCCCCAGAAAAAATTAAAAATATTTACCGGAGATGCCTCCCAGTTACACTCAATTATAATGCCAAAATGGTATATAAATATACTAAGATGGTATGATGGAAGATGTTGCAGCCCTTCTCTTAGTCCTCATGGTACCATCATGGTATATAAATATACTCAGACGGTTATGGATGATCATGTTCGTAGATCGTGATGGTATCATGAAGAAATGCTTCAGTCCTTCAATGAAACACTCCTCTATGATACCATCGTCCTATATACATATACCGTGATGGTATCACGAAGGATTAATCCGTTAATGAGACACTCCTCAGGACCATAATACCATCATGGTAGATAAATATACTGAGATGGTATCATAGAGGACTGTTTCAATTCTTCTCTTAGTCCTCTATGATACCATCATGATATATAAATATCTTTGCGATGGTATCACGAAGAGGAAGGGGTTTGGCCGAGGGGTATGTTGGGTAAATACTTTCAGCTAGTGGGGGTAGAAGCGAAAATAGTTTGGGAGGGGACATGAGTAGGTAAATATTTTGTATTTTGGGGGCAATTAGTGATGTTTTCTCATATCAAATAGCAAGGGTGCAACTTTTTTTCTTAACTAAAGCCCAGTAAGCAAGCATCATATTTGATCACGACTCTATCCCAGGCCACCCCAGCCCCCTCATGGGCCTTGCCATAAGCAAGATGTTGGTGCTACCCGACAGTTTATCTCATCACCTTGCTGTGAGTCTAAGCTTCTCATCTCTGTCCTTCCGTCGGTATGGATTGTCTTTTCACCCCTATATGTTCCTCCTTTACTGTTGTTTTTCTGTTTAATATTCCTAATTCCGATAATAATTTGAATTGAGTTTGTAATTTCCTTGGCACTTTTGAAGTAATATAAGCGTCTGTGAACTGGTTTGTTACAGAGAGCAGGATAATAGGATTGTCAAACTCAGCGAATTCAAGCTTTAACAAATTCACATGGTTACATACTAATATCACACGTTCAAGGTTGAACTATTACAGATTCGATTTGGTAAATACAAACTAGAAAAAATAAATCCAGGTTCATTACAGAGCTCTCCAATCGTCAAATCTCCACATAATTCAATAACCCAACTACATGTTGCGTGAAACAGAAGTTGGCACCTGCTGTACGAGCTGCATCAGCGGCCAGAAGATATCCAGTCTATGGAAGCTTCCTGAAGCCTGCAAGCAAGTACGAAAAATATATCAGCATACACGTAAACTGCAATTTCCCTGATCATGTTAATTAAGTTCAAACATTAACAGTGCTTGAAACAATTTTGTCTTCTCCATATTACTAATATCCGTAGAGTCAATAATTTTACATGAGGAACTACTAAACTCAATCACTTGCTATAACTGAGTAAATGAGTGTTTGTTATCTACTCTGGAAAAGGAGTTAAACTCGTGAGATGTAAAATCTATGAAGAGATTACCTCAACAATGAAGTGAGCCCAGGTAGTCTCGGAACGCTTTTCCATAACACCCTTCAAAATCGTCAGCTCCAAGCGGTGAATAACATCAGAAATTTCTAAGAAACGTCCATGGTCGTCACACATCATCTGTTTGAAATTTATGTCAGCTCAAAATTTCATAATGCGGATGTCAGGAATACTGATCTTTCATACTTGTTGTGTGGTGCCAGATCAGGTAATTCTTTTTAAAATCCGAAAAGTAGAAACACACTAGGACTAGTGAAGCGATATGGTATACCTCTATAAGCATGTGTCCAGGGTACTTCAAATCTTTGACAATTATAGGGCATATCTGGTCAGCACTTCCCAGTTCTACAGCCCAACTGGTGCCTTGTTGGTTATTAGTTTTTACTCCAGGTGACTGAAGGCTCTTGTCAGGGGCTGTCTGCTGTACATTTATCGATCAATGAAATCAAGACCTGAGGGATAATTGGACCCGCAGAAAAAGAGATTGTAGTTTTGCATTCATGGTCTGTTTCTTTTTCTTATTCTTAATAGCCGTGAAGATATGTGGAGTGCGTCTCCCTCGAAATTGGAGCTTTATTGTTTAATCTGAACACAGACCTCACTGCATTCTTTCTTGTAGTTACTTTCCAGTTGTATACTCATATATATAATAGAACCAAAAAAAGGATGCAGTTTCCCCATAACATTATTTTTAGTAAAACTAAAAACAAGAAACACTTAGCAGCCAAAAAAGTACATAATAAATGAATATATGAACCAAGCAATGTTTACCTCTGTCTGAGCCTGGTACCTTAGTTTATCAGCCTGATCAGTAACACTTCGCAGAAACAACATGTGCTTTATGGTTTTATCTAGTAAACCATCAATGCTACACTGCAGGGGAAAAACAAAAATTTATTTTAAGCCAAGGTACAAGGAAAGTATCCTTAATAGAACTAAGGTGAAGTTAGCACTTACTTTGGCACCACTAGGGACAAGTTGCCGCAACTCTTTAAGCCGGTCCTGAATTAATTGCCTATCCCGTGGTCTGGACTTATGATTATCACCAGAGCGTCTCCTTTTCTTGTTGGTATTAGATATCTTTGACTCCTTATGACAACTCAGAGAGCTAAAGACTTTTGTCTGATGCTGCCCCTCATTAAATGCACTGACAGCACAATCAAATGAAGAAGCATATTTGTCTGCCCCAGCAGAAGCCGATGTAAGAGTGCTCCGTGTAACTGCGTCGTTTTCAACCGAAGTATTTTCTGTAGATTGATTCTGCCTTTTGCATAAAGGGACAGGTTTTCCTGCTGGCAGATTTAAGGACTCCAGACCAGCCATTTTGTAGAGTGAATAATCATCAGAAAAACAGTAAGCGCTGGCAACAACGGCTTCCAGAAGATTCTCCGCATTATCTTCTTTCAGATGCCACTCATTAGATTCCCCAAACGATGGCTCAGTATTAAACATAGGATCTGCAGTATAGATGGATTTTCTAGCAGTATTTGTGCTAAAGCCAGACAAGTTGTTTTGAATTGTACTTCCGAGATTAGTGTTACTGCAATCCATTCCAAGGGATTGAGGATCTAGCATGTCTCCATCAAAGTAAAAATCTACCTCATTGGATAAATTGACTCCACCAGCATTACAGCTAGAGTAAGAAAAGGCGTCTACATCTTTTGCACGGCAAGAAGATCTACCAAAGCTGCTTTCTGTGATCCCTGATCTGTTATCATCAGAATATTCATGAGCGAGTTGCTTCACTAGATTAATCATGTCTACATGTTGCACTCCAATATCGCTTTCATTCGCATTTTCAAGGAAATTTGGCACGTGTTCAACAAACTTGCCAATTTTGCTTTCATTTTCATTCTCGAGGACATTTTGCATGTGTTGTCCAGATAATTGAAAGGGATGTTGAACCTCAATTAATGAAGTCATCGGAAATGCAGCTGATAATTTGTGATCTTTCAGAATTGGTATATCAGCAGCTACATCATCTTCATTCACCTTATTTGTGGTAGCTGCGGATGGTATATTCAAACTCTCCGAGAGAGTAGACTGTAGAAGAAATTCACAGCTTTCTCCACCAGGTAAAAAGTTCTCCGCAAATTTGAAATGGGCATCAAATTCTTCAGCTAGATTGCTAACCATCTCCGCATTTTCAGCTACCTGATTTTTTGAAAGAAATACAGAATCGTGTGAATGACCATATAAAGACACTGCTGCATGTAAGCACATACACGATGCAAGGGACAAATAAGTAAATGCGGCATCCTGTAGTTCTAGGGCCACCCCAAAGCTTAGAAATCACGACTGGAATACTATGCTAAAGTTACATATGCTGCTTAAGTTTCCATTATATGAGCATCAGGTACAAACTTGCAAATCACATTGGCAGAAACAGATCCAATGAAGTTCGGCAACATTGGAAATATTAGGATATCAAAAATATGACATACCGTTTCCATTGATCCTAGCTGCAGAACACCGTAAGGAATACAAGGTACCAGCAATATAGTCTGAAGAATAAAGACATTTTATATGGTTAATTTAAGAACACAAAAGATGGATAAAACCGCCTGAAATTTAAGCATGCTACGGAAGTTCACCTTAATGCCAGCGACAAACTGAAGCATCCACTCATCTGGACACTGCAACAAATTTCAATCAATCAATCAATCCATCAATGATGCTTTAATCCAAGAAATAGAATTTGAGAAATTAGTTATCTGTAATTCTAAAAATCACTTTGTTCTTCTACATTAACAAAGGTTCAAATTAGTAATCCAACTACCATTATTAAAGAAGAAAAGTTAGGTCTGTAACGAGATCCCATTACTATAAAAAGAAATGGACAACTTTGTTCAGCTAATGGGGAACAGAATAACAGCATTTCATAAAGCTACATCAATTTTTGGCCCGTCAACAGAGTGTTTAAGTGTAACATGGGCTCATCTCAATTGAGAAAAGAATCAGAAAGTTAAGAAATAAACTACAGTTTCCAGAAGCGAAGATGTCAAACTTAATATGTACCTCAGCAACAGAACCAAAGCTGAGCTCTGCAGGTGCTAGGCTGTCGGAAGAAATCCAGCGTGTGATGCCCAAAGATGCCACTTCACCGACCACCCTGTTTCATTTTCAACAAAAGACATATATAAGGAAAACATTAAAGTTGACTCTTGGTCACATACAAGCCAAGGAGCTAGATAACAAAAATAGCTGTCAGCTTATCAGGATGATGATTAAGTATAAAGATGATAATCATGCAATGGAGATCCAAACTTGACCGTACATCTAGGAGTAAGCCATCCAAACTAAGCAAGTGGTTTGATAAACAACCATCAAGACTAAAGAGAAAATATTGGTTTATGATTGCAGAAATTCACAAATCAGTATGTATTTCACTCATCCACTATGGTTGGTGGCATATCGGATCTGACATGTATGCGGAGATTTTTTCTCGTAGTTATTAACACTCTGATCTTTCCATAATTGGGCTTCAAGCACCAGAAAACTCTTGTACCGTCTATAAGAGAAATAGTAAACACATTTGCTTTTGACAGAGATCATGGCTAGACCCCTCTTTCTCTTCTTCCTCCAATAAGCGTGGAGCTACTTCTCTTATTTTAGATGGCGTACACTCAATAAATCATGAAGGTTCTTAATCACAGACATTAGCAGCTTCTAAGGAGAAGCTAAGTTAGTCACTTGTTTTTTCTTTTTTTTGTCTTTTGTTTACATGGAACTAGTTTGCCTACATACACTTGATAATGTATTCAACAGTTTTTAAATCAGTAAGATACATTCAACAATGTGTAATTCCCTTTGGAATATACTCATATAAATGTGGTTTATTTAGCTTCACTTTTTGTTTTGTTCCAATGAAATGCTTAGCCAATTCCACATGTCTTAACCAAAAAGTCCTTTCTTCTTCCAACTTCTCAGTCTTCCCATTCATTCCTGGGTGTGCCCTTCTTCCCATACTTCTTCCCATTCTACCAACAAATTCTCTATAATATTAATATTAATAATTCATAGATCTAGATCGGCTAATTGTTCTTTAGATTGCCAAGAGCCAAAAACATTGTTCTTAGATTGATAAGTTATCTGCAAATTCTCTAGATTGAAAAATGTAAATGGCGGACGCAACTTTATGGGATTATCAATTATGCTCTTCCAGAGCAGTAGATCTTCCAGAGAAACTTTACAGTCTTAGAGTGACACTAGGAAGAGCTAGAGGACAATATATACGGCCTGAATCATTTACCTCCAGCCCACAACATCTAATGAAACTGCTAGTCGGCTAAAGTCAATTTTTATGAAGCCTAATTAGAAAAAGAAAAAAAAAAGGCCTAATCATGCTACTATACAGTAACAAATTAGAGAAATAAAAGAAGCCAGAAAGAGAGAAATCAATGATCTACCCTTTTCCTGCAATGTGATAAGCACTTGACATCTCAGCAATGGCTAAACCAATTGGATGTTCACCCAAATATCCATTATGTGATCTTGATCCACAGTTTGGGGATAACTCATTCAAGTTTCTGCTGTAATGAGTGTCAATTAGACTTCTATAAGGTTCTTTAGCACACGGAATGTCCAGATATCCATCTTCCCATGTCAAAATCCTGCCAAAATAAGTCGAGCCAATGTAAGTGAGCAACAAGTCTCAACCATTCAGTGCATGTATAGATTATAAACCACCTAGGACTAAGTCTAGAAAATAAGCTGCTGATGTAGTATAATGCTGCTGATGCAATACATTTTTGATTCAGTTTCATGGAAAAAGAAAGGGAAAAAAGGAATTCCAACAATACTATACAAAGGAAACACTATATGTATTAAGACAACTATTAAAGAAATACATTTTTGATTCAGTTTCATGGAAAAAGAAAGGGAAAAAAGGAATTCCAACAATACTATACAAAGGAAACACTATATGTATTAAGACAAATATTAAAGAAATACATATAGTAGCCCATTTTCTTTGTGGGCTGCAAAAGAAATAGAACGAGAGAAAGTCTTTGCAAAATACAGAAAGATGGATCTCATCAAAAAGGCATATTGCATTGTATTTTCTCCCCTAGGAACTTCATACGGATCCAAATCAAGTATGATGCCTTGCGGAAACGTACCACAAAATAATTCATATTCCTTGAAAAATATACATTTTTTTTGTCTATTCCTATGCTTGTTTTACTAGAATGGGCTAAGAAACAACTTACGTAGGGCACTGGTGCTGAAGTTTCCAGAACACTGCGTAATTCCATGGAGACTTGAAGCAAAGACTTTCCAAGAAATGCCTCAAGGAAGCAGCCCCCATTCTTCTTTTATTCTAAAGAAATCAAAAGCTCCGAAAAATTTCAGATAATAGCAACCGAATTTACCACCAACTAACTGACTAACTTCCTCGATATGATCCTCGTCCAGCCTGAACTATAAACAAACCAGCTCTGCGTTTCATTGGGGGCTCTTTTGAAGTCGAAAGCAACATGTCCATTCTTTTGATGATCTCTACAACTGCCAGAAAGCAAATTGATGCAAAGGGCATAAAAAATGGATTTAGTGCAGCAGGAAATTAAGAAGAAAACAAGGCTGACAACACGTCCATCACTTCAACAACAACAGAGAAGCAAATAATGCTGATCAATCCTATCCCGAGAGACTTGGTGCTTCCACTAAATAATCGAGCGACAAGCCAATACTCAAAGCCAGATCCACTGGATATATATATATATATATATATATATATATATATATATATATATATATATATAATTTTGATTAAGCACCGAAGTTAAACTTTTAGTCTTAACTAAAAAGTCTCTTTGAGTACCCTAAAGACATAATCTCGGGGTGCATGGAACTTTTCCTCGGCATAACTTAAAGTTTCCCGCAAGTGCACCACAAAATATTCCACATAATTACGAAGAAAGTTAAAATAAATGAAGTCAAAAGTTAACAAAGCATTCAGAAGATATACAAAACTTAGAGCCTGTTTGGACTCCTGGGCCCCGCTCGCGAAATTATTTTTTTATTTTATGCGGCGGGATAAGTTGCACTTCATGTATTCGCCCACCTTTAAAGCAAAAAAAAATAAGTTGAGGGCAAAATTTAAAGACACAAATTTGAGGGGCAAAATTTAAAAAAAAATAAGGGCAATCCGCGCAAAAATGTTTTTTTTTTTTAGCTTATGTTCGCTTTTAGATAAGCTAAATCAAACGGCTCAATTATTTTTTTGAGCTTATTTTAAGCACAAAATGACTTTAACAACCTAGCCAAACACTCAAAAAAAAAGCTGAAAACAACTTATAAGCAACTTATAAGCCAATCCAAATGGCCTCTTAAGGAGCTAATAAAATCCAAAACTCATTTAGAGCTGGATTGGCTTATAAGTGGTCAAACCAGCTTATAAGCTGTTTTTTGATTTTTTAGGTGTTTGGCAAATCAGTTTATAAGCTAAAAAGTGTTTAGAATAAGCCAAAAAAATAAGTTGAGGCACCCCAACTTATATTTTTTGGCTTATAAGCTATTTTTTTATCAAACCAACTTATAAGCCACTTTTTTAAGCTAAGACAAACGGGCTCTTACTTTACTATGAACTAAAATACAAGAATTGACTACAACAACAGATGCTAAGGAAGAAATCACAATTTACCACTAAAAACAAAAATATGCCTTTTTTCTTCAAGTGTTGAAATTTTGACGTTGCAGTTTGAATTGTGGTGTTAAACTATCACTTTGGAGACAAAAAAGAAGATATTAATTTCTTGAAATATTTGTCCTACTGAGACCAAATAAAAAAAGAAAACATGAAACCATTTCTAAAGTTGTATGTTCCTCTCATTTTGCACCAAATCATTGCAACTTAATGTGGATATATTAATTGTCCTCAATTTTTAATTCAAATCAACTTGTAAATCTAAGTTGTTAAAGAGATTTGACAGCTGAGTCTTTATTATTTGGCACAATTTTAAGGCAAAAAAACTGAATAATTGACCACAATTCAGTATCTGTAAATACTTCAGTTGAATTTCATGTGAAAAATTGAAATAATACTTTTTAACTGTATTTCACGTGACATATATTAGGTCCAAACCCAATATTTAGTGACCAAAATAGTTTGACGCTAACATACTTGTAAAAATAGTTTAAATATAACATATTTCTTACATAAAGGGACTAAAAACACACATATTAAACCAAAATCAGAATTTATCCATAATCAAGGGACCAAAAATGCTCTGTTTCAATTTATTTGTATGGTTTTGACTTACAAGGAGTTGGAAGTAATTAAATATCTAGAATTTATCAAAATGCCCTTTAATAACATGCCATGTTGCCAAAAAAGAAAAAAGACAAATAATTATAAACGTAAGGAGTATATCATAAGGACAAAAAAAAAAAAAACAGAATTTATCAATAATTAAGGGACCAAAAATGCTATATTTAGCATTGGGTAATTACAAAAGGGAGAGTGAAAACAGAAAACTTACTAAATATAGAGGAGCAGGAGGTTCAAAGGAAAGAACTTTTGTAAACTTCAAATTGTTTAGCGTCCATAATTAACTCCTTCTTCCACAAAACGCAATTAAGAAATGAGTAGTGCCAAGTTTCAAGAGACAAAGAACGATGCTGACGTCATTTTCCGGGCAGTAAATATTAATGAGGAGAGAGAGCCGAAAGTAAAGGCTTTGGACAAAGTGTGTGAAGTGACTTTTCAGAGTTCAGACCATTTCTCTCTCTGTGTACGTATGTGTATAAATAAAGCGCCAAGAGGAGGCGGCTAGTTTAGGTTTGACCTCTATTTACACCTCACTAAATAATTAATTATTCTCTCTCTTTCAATTTAAGTATTTTATTTAGCCTGTCACAAGAAGAGTTTTATTTTCTAAATTTATTAAATTGACAATCTAAACATATTAAGTGATAAATTTATAATCATAAGATTTAAATGATATATTAATATATTACACACATTTTTAATTTAAGATTAATTATAAGATTCAAAAGTTTTTTTTGTTTAATTTCTTAAACTTTATGCACGATCAAATTAAGACAGTTAAATTGGGACTAAGAGAGTATTAAATATAGAAAGTGATATTCTTTTTTAAACAAACTAAAAAGGAAAGTAAGACGATAAATTTAAAGAGGGAGTATAGTATTATTTAGCTATGATTCAATGTTAAAAGTGTACATGCAGGCATATGTTTTATATTTATTAATTTGATTAAAATTATTTAATGCGATATGTTTGCACCGTATTTTTAATTATATGAACTTTTTAAAAGAAATTATTACTCGTAAAAGAATAACATAAGAAATATGTAGTACTATTCTATTAAAATAGGAATATACATTCATTAATACTCCCTCTATTCACTTGATTTGATGTGCTCTTTAACTGAGCACGGAATTTTATGAAAATATAAGCAATTTGAGATTTTTGGTCTTAACAAACAGTTATATTTGTTGATATAAACTCAATATAAAAGTATATTATAGCTTGTTTGGTCAAGGTTCTGGGAAGCTAGAAATGCTTATTTTTAGAGAATTGAGGTGTTTCGCCAAAACTTTCAGGGAAGAGGTATTTTTGAGTAGCAGAAGTTGAAAAATAATCTTTTCCAAATTTAGCCAAACACAAATTGTTGCTTTAGTATTGATAAAAAAAATTGATTAATGGACACAAATTATTTTAAAGTACTTCTTCTAAACGATTTTTAAAATAACTTAATTTTAGAAGTTTGACCAAATAGATAGTTATCCATTTTGGAACATTTATATTTATTTATTAAAAGAAAGAAGACTACCTAAAATGAAACCAGGAAAGTTATAAATTAATTATACTTATGCAAAAAAGCATCTAATACCCTATTATTTATAAAGTCTATTATAAAAAATTATTTAAGAGAACAGTTTTTTCTAAGAGTGGCTAGTTGTGGTGAGTGGGTAATGGATAAAGATAATGTGCTATTTTGGCTTTTTCATATTTCAGAGTTGGGCTCAATGATTCCTCAACACCAGTGGGATTCTGGTCCCACATTTTTACCCCACCAACACCTTTGAAGTTACGTCTGTGGAGCCGTAATTTTTTTTTTTCCTTTTTCCTTTTTCCTTTTTCCTTTTTGTACTTTAATATGTATGTAACCTGTGCATTGTAGGTTGTACATTATTTTGTCAGCTTGTGTGATACTTTTTAAGATTTGATTAATTCGACTAATCTGAATTTGTATGAAATAAATCCTTGGAAAAAGTAAAGTGTACTTGAGCCAAAAGGGTTTAAACGACATTATCAAAGAATGGAAAGTTTTCAACCATTTAGCACTGTCGGCTGAAGGGGAGGTTACTAAAATAGTTGCTTTAGATTCAACGCCCTAATTTTGTAGTATTTTTTTTAATTAGTATTTTTGGCATTTATTTTAAAATTATTATTATTGTTATTAAGAAAATATTAGATTTATGAAAATATTAATTTAACGATGGATATTTCTTATAAAATTATTGAAGCATTGGTGAATAGTTTTAAAAGAAAAAACCTTGGAAAATAGAGTTACAACTTAAAATATATCATCTGGGAAGTAACAAATAGCCTAGTAAATGGCCAAGATATGAGCAAGATGGTCCGCACTATCATCTTTAAAATATAACAAGAATAGAAATTAAATAAAAATATATTAAATTTTATTAATTAAATTTAAGGCATCTTTTTATGATTTAGTTATATGTCACGACTAATTTCATTGATCCATCTCAACCATTTTACAACACTCCTCGATAGCATGAAGGGAGCGTTTATTTCAAAGTTAGACAGCACTATAATTAATAATAATGAAGATGAATTTTAAAATTTAAAATCTGATAGATAAATTAAACATACAACAGTGTTAACATAATTTAGCTCAATAGGAGTTGAACTTGTACTGTAATCATGCGTCACGTCAACTTAATTACCAACTACTGTAGATATTATAAACATTTCCGTCGAAACCATTCTGCAATGCACATTTGTAAGTCCCTCAGAAAAATAGGAATAATTTGTTTTTTCTTATAAGTATCTAATTGTTGATTGTGAAGGACAATTAATTAATTAATCAGCTCTCCACGAGAAATAGTACACAACGTTAGTTCTCTACTTCTCTTATCGTTGAACACCACGTGTATAAGGGATATATACACACTTTAATTGGAATAATTATTGGCTTGATGTCAACTTAATAGCTTTATTATTATTTCGTTGACTAATTAGGGAACAACTAGATTCTCACTTAACCTTTTAGGGTCGTTTGATAGCTGTTTAGGAGCTAAGTTATTCATGTTTTAAATTTTGCATAAGTAATACTATCATATTTGGTCGTTTTTTTTTTTTTTTTTTTTTTTGCTATATATAAAATTCAATTCACCTAATACGATGTTTAGTTTGTAATTTAGAAAGCAGTATAACTAATGCATATATAAGTTATAAGGGGATCTATGTATTATTTTATTCAGAATACAAAGATGGAATAACTAATACACGAACAACTAATACGCGAACAACCTGCATAAACTAATCTCTGCAAAAATAATACATTCTCTCAAAACTAATCTCTATATTACTAATACATGCGTAAATCTAATCCGCTATCAAATGACCCCTTGGTGAATGTGAGTATGTGATCATGTCTGCATTTTCAGTATGGAACTATACATATCATTAAGGCAATTTAACCTTGCATATGCATGTGCAGGGAAATGTTAAGTTGACTTTTTTACCATTACCCCTATAACCCTATTTGAGTGCGTACACTTTAGCTAACGTCCTCTGTTTGGTTTTTTCTCTTTTAGTTAGCCCTTGAATGAACCATCCAATTGACTGGACTTCACATAAATATTTTGTTAAATACTGGAATGGTAGCTGACTTGAATGATTCTTTGTGTTGGAATTTCCAGGGAAAACATTTCTTGAAAGCTAAAACAAAACAGCTAGGACTATTGAAAGCTAAAGATTAACCAAAAACCCTTACCAAGAAAACTATTGTCAAATGGGATACAATTGATTTTTAAAGGGAGATAACTCCATTATTCATTAAACATTTGGTGAAAATGACCTTATCACTACAGGTTCAATGTATTTCACCGAGTCCAAATTATTATATAAATGTTTCTTTGTTCTTCCTTCTCTTTCTCTATTTTCTTATATATAGTGTTTCCTTGGATCCCCTTTCTTCCAAAGGCAGAGATGTTAAAGCACAACCAAAGGTCAATGATTAAATTGTGGTGTCTAATTTTTAGAAAGTCATTTTCTTTATGACTTATTAATTAGCAATATTTTATTTTAACCGATTTTATTATTTTTTTTGTTGAATATTTTATACAATGTCATCGCTCATCTCACATTTTGTGTTATTTTCTTAAGAAATACCTTACTTATATAGTTATATCTTACTAGGACTAAAGGAATATTTGAAGTAAAAGTTATATGTTTTGTATAAAGACTTTTCCGGAAAAAACCCGAGAAAATCGAATAACCCGAGAAAACCCTAGGTTGAAAAACCCGAATTTTATTGGTTTGGTTTGGTGTATAAATATAAAAACCCGACGCAATTGGTTTGGTTTGGTATTTAAAATATCCGAACCAACCCGGTCCATGTACACCCCTAGTTGTGTCATTAGATTTTTATTTCCAGCTTAAATAATGTACCAAATGCTAAAATTTATATATTGCTCCCTTTTGTTTATTAATGTTTTGCTTAGCTAACTCTAAGAGCAATTGAGTCTAAGTTCTATTTACCCACAAAAAAAAAAAAAAAAAACTTTTATTATACTCTAATAAATTTATACTGAGTATGAAGCAGTAACTTGAAAAAGGTCGTATGCAATATGCTGGTAAAACTATATTGAACTTATCAAAATATTTAGGCTATTATTGAATATACTAAATTCTAAATACTTTACCCAGTTTAAAAGAATAAGGAGGGAGAGGGAGGTTTCAAGAAAGGGACAGAGAAAGACTGGAGAAAAAGTTATAGATAAACTCATGTGATCTTTGTTTCGATAAAATTGAATAAGACCGACAAAATGGATTGAAACTACTAAATATATGTTGTGATTTATTTAATTAATTCCTTTGCAATTGACCAATAGTGATTAAAAATAGCCGACCAAACTAGAAAACTACCTTCCCCCATCCCCTCCCCTCTCCTTTTTCTTTTTTAATTTTCGTGGAGTTACGTTAACCGACACAATGAACAAATTGAAACTTGAAATAAAAAAAATAAAAAGATTAATTAATCACTTACATATTATATGGTCATGTATACATTTAACCATTTCATTCAGAGTTTTGCTTTAAACACAAAGGTCATGTCCTCCTTTTTTTAGTTTACAATTGATTAATCACTTGTTTTTTCTATGGTCATGTATATATTTCTCGATCAGAATAAGTGAATAACCATTTCATTCAGAATTTTGCTTGAAGCGTCGCAAAGGTCAAGTCCTTTTTTTAAGTTTACAATTGGTTAATCACTTGTTTTTTATATGGTCATGTAAACATTTCTCCATCAGAATAACCATTTCATTCAGAGTTTTGCTTGAAGCGTCGCAAAGGTCAAGTCCTTTTTTTTAGTTTACAATTGATTAATACTTGTTTTTTATATAATCATATATACATTTCTGGATCAGAATAACCATTTCATTAAGAGTTTTGCTTTAAGTGTCGCAAATGTCATTTTATTTTTTAGTTTCTCATTCGGGTAAGGTATTCTTACTAATGCTTGAATATTCGGATTTGCTCCAAAAGTTTCATATATGAAGTGCTTTCTAATAAATGCGACTTCATACCCAAGAATTGAACCCAAAATTTTTAGTTAAAGATGAAGAAGTGCTTATTATTCTACCAAAACCTTATTGGTAAAAGTCAATTCTTGAGTAGGGTTGTACAAAGAAAACGAAAAAATGGCACCAAACCGATAATCCGAGTCAAACCGAGAAAAAACTTCGACTAGTGGTTTGGTTTGACTTGATTTGGTATTGAAGCAAAGAACCCGACTACAATTTGTTTGGTCTGGTTTTAACTTAAAAAAGTCAAACCGAACCAAACCAACCTGACAACACATATATACAATTTTTAAAAATATTTTTATACATAAAAATATTTATTTGTAATGTGATAGGACTAGGTGCGTTCTACATTTTGATGATTGTCAAACTGCTGGATAAACAGAGAGAGACCTGGTTTGAGATCTGTTCTCTCTGTACGTCGTACGATCGACGAATGCTGTTGTAAAAGCCGCACCGCCCACTACACAATGTCTGTGATCTTTGCGGCCCATGCCTTAAGTCAAACATGGGATGGGTGATCTCCATCACACCCACATGCTCCCCAATATATATACAACATGTTCCAACATATTGGGTATCATTTGAAAACCTAAAACTATCTTGTACAAACCTTGCATCCACAAGTTCTCAAGTGCTCTCAAGAACAAAGCTACTTACAGGCCGAAGGACCTAATCCAGACACCAGATTTTGTTTATGTTCTTTAGGTTGTTGTGAGTCTTTGTTTATTTGATCTTTAAACTGTAAACCTACTCTTCTCTTTAAAGAAACTGTTTGTAGGTACTTTAAATTCTCAAAGGTTGCTTGTAGGAAGTTTATTTTCACAAGCTTTTGGTGGTACACTAGGCTAGAGTTAGTCTAGATTTATTAAAGTGTCTTCGACTAAGAGTTAGTCAAGAGTTGCTTACAATAGGGGTATTGTAAGGGTTGACGGATTAAGTGTGTTAATTCCTAGGTTGCAAGAGTTGTAATCTGAAGTTGCTCAGTGTAGTGGAGTTGGAAATCCTACGAGGTAGGTCGTGGTTTTTAATCTCTTGAGCAAGGAGTTTTTCACGGTAAATATTGTGTCTATTTACTTACTGCACTGCGTAATGGAACTGGTAGATAACTAGGTCCCTCATATACTGTTTGGTGAAAGCATAGCGTACATTAGTTGGTATCAGAGCAGGTGCTTTCTAAAAGGTTAACATCTAGAAAGAATTCGTGAAATGGCAGCCCCATCAAGCTTAGAAAAAGGACAATCGACCACCAGACCACCCAGATTTAACGGAAAATAATATGGGTGGTGGAAGACTAGAATGCATGACTTCATTATGGCTGAAGACTCTGAGATGTGGGACATCATCTGTGATGGTCCTTATGTCCCTGTAAACAAAGATGAAGTTGGTCTGACAACCACTCCAAAAACAAGGAAAGAATACAATGATGCAGACAGGAAGGCTGTTGAAAAAAAATTCAAAGCCAAGAAGATCCTTGTATGTGGAATAGGACCTGATGAGTACAACCGGGTCTCATTTTGTACAACGGCTAAGGAGATCTAGAAAGCCCTCCAAACTGCTCATGAAGGGACAATGCGGGTGAAGAACTCCAAGATCGACATGCTCACCACAGAGTACGAGCTGTTCAAGATGAAAGAGGATGAATCTATCCATGATATGGACACTAGATTCACCTCTATAGTCAATGAACTCAACTCTCTAGAAGAGGTCATCACAACTACCAAACTGGTGAGGAAGTTTGTTTTACCTGATTCTTGGGACAGCAAGGTACATGTTATCTATGAAGCCAAGGAACTAATCAAGCTGACAATTGATGAATTCATTGGAAATCTCAAGACTTATGAGATGAAGATGACTTTGAAGGTAGAAAAGAAGGAAGAAAAGAAAGAAGTGATCTTGGTTCTCAAAGTAGCAAGAGGAGATTCGAGCAATGAGGAGTCTGAAATAGCTTATCTCCCGTAGAGATTTCATAAAATGATCAGGAAAAATAGCAGAATCCTCAAGCCAGGAAGTTCCAGCAAAAACTTCAAGGTGTGGAAGACGTGGTCACTTCTTTAAAGAGTTCTTTCAAAACAAGCAGGACAATTATGACATAACAGCGAGGAGGAACCAGGTTCCTAACAGAAAGTTCAGAAGAAAGGAAGCCGCTGATGAGATAGTGAAGCAAGCATTTGCAGCATGGGAGGACTCCTCTAATGAATCTGAAGATGGAGATGACAAACGGACTATATCAATGGTGGCCATAAAAAATAAAGCCTCTGAATATGAGTTAATCTTTGCACTCATGGTTGAATTAGAAACAACCAAGGATGATGATGATGATGATGAGAATGGAGAGGTAAACTTTCTTAATTTCAAGAAAAAATTGAAAGCATACTCTAAGAATAAACTCATATCACTATCAGGCGTGTTAATTGATGCATATCATGCTCTCATTGCTAAAAAAAGTGAGCTAAATGATGAGATTGAGGAGATGGAACAAGAAAGAAATGACCAGGAGATGGAACAAGAAAGAAATGACCTGTTAGTTTCCATTGGGGATATGAAGAAACAAATTAATGAGACTAACCAACTAAACATTATGTTAGAAAGTCAAATGAGAAGGGGTATGCAGACTTCCTCTAAAGTAAATAGTAAAGCCAGTAAGGCTCAATAGGAGCTTGAGAATGAGCTCAACAAAGTGAAACTAAGTCTCATTGTGGAGATGGAGAAAAATGAGCGACTGAAAGAAGAGCTGAAGAGGGTCAAGTTTGATCTTGACAAAGCTCTCAAGTGGACCTGATCATCTGATGTGATCACTTCCATGTACAAGAGTAAGTGAGATGGTAGAGAAGGACTTGGTTTTGAGAAAGAGAAGACGTCGTACAACCCACACAGCAAGTATGTTTCCATAACTGAAAATTGGTTGTGCTCTCATTGCGGGTAAGCAGGTCATTACAAGGAGGCATGTAAAGCAAGGATTGAGTCCTTTCAGAGGAATAAGAATTTTGTCAAAAAGGGAGCTAGAATGAAAGGAGTTGGTTCTCAGAAGAGAGGCTCTTATAAGAAAATAAAAGGAGAAGGTCCTCAAAAGAAAGGACCTCAGAGAAGGAAAAGAAATGTGCTGCCCATGTGGGCTAAAAGAAGCCTGATTAATCCTTTTTACAACTACAAAGGACCCAAATTTGTTTGGGTTCCCAAAGCAAATAAGTAATATCGCCTACAGGCTAGGGAGAATAAAGGGTGTCGTCAATATGGTTGATAAATAGTGACAGCTCCTAGCTCATAACAAAGGTAAAAAAGTCTTCCCTCAAAGCCTTCATGGCAGGATGTGTGCCTTTGGTGACAAAAAAGGAAGGACTCATCCTTGATAGCTGATGCTGCTAGAAAGTGTGGAGCCTGATCTTGATGGCTTTAATTGCTTAAGAGTCTAGATGAATTCGATGACTGATGAGGATCAAAAGGAGAACTAGAGTCTGTGGATGTTGAAATCGAAGAACCAAGTGCTTGAAATCTCAGAGAAGACATCACTCAAGTTTTGGCCACAATGAGTAGAAAGGAACAATGCTAATAAGTGTTTTTTGGCTATATCTAACTCACTCTTATGCCATTACAGGTATACATGCATGGCAGAATCAGGGCAGCTTAAGCACAAGCAATTTTGCACACTTTAAAGTTATTTCCTGATAACGCTCGAGAAAACTGTCCAGGGACCTGATCTCTATGACTCATGTTAGTAATTTTTTCAGTGCTCATATATGTTTTTGAACTGTAAAATGTGCCAAGTAAGTCATAAACTTTTCCTTCTTCACACATGTTTATGAAAAAAAACACATGTCCTTGACAAATCATTACCTCTCTCCTGAACCGACCCTTTCCCTTCTCTTACACCCTTTCAAAAACGCTTCTTATGCCACCTTAAAAATATCCCCCTTCTGTAACACCTCGTACTCTAACATAAGCTTTAACCATGATCCTAGACTTGGAAATCAGATAAGGAATGTGGGAATTGGAATTTTCCTGTTTAGTTGTGAGATAGTGATTTACGCCCATGAACAGTAGACGTATTTCAGTTTACGGGCCGTAAACCAAGTCGTAAACTGGTACCAAGGATTTTACGATACGTGAATTTGCGTTGAATATCATAGGTTAAATACGGACCTTATTTCATGATACGGTTCGTCATTTCAAATAAATAGCCGAAACCACCAAGAATTTACGAACATTACGGGAATTTGACATTTTGATGTCACATGGTTAAATACGGACCGTATTTCGTTTTTTCTGACCCGTATTTCAAAATGTATTTGTAATTTGGGAAAACTTCCTTAATGAAAGTTGTAGAGCATTGAAATACCTTTCAACGGTAGATATTATGGGGTCAAACGGACATATGTGCAAAGAGTTATGACCATTTTCTTGAAGAGATGAAGTGCTGTCCATATGTCAAAATACGGACCGTATTTCAAAATACGGCCGTATTTTCAAAATACGGACGTATTTAATTTGGTAGAAAATCTAATTTTTCCGAACGGTATATATTCGTCCATATCGATTCTAATCATTTTTTCATTCTTGACCACTAGAACGACTTCCTACCTCGTCCATCGTAAAACACCAAGGTAAGCCTACAATTATTCCAACTCAATTCTAACATATACTCTAATGATCTAAACAAGAAATCATCATTCCTAAACTAGGGTTTTCAAGAAAACCCATCTCGAGGATCAAAGAATTCAAGATTTTGAAATCTCTTCAAAGCTCAAGTCTTTAATTCAAGTTTTGGAGCGACTAAGGTATGTAGAACTTCCATCGTCACGTGTGGAATCTCTCGATTCTTCCCCATGCTCCGTTTCTTGATATCCATGAAGTTCAAACCCTAGGGCATTAAAACCAACATATTGGTAGCCCGTATTTATGTATTTATACATGAACTTTGTATCTATATTTGTTATTGTATTCTAATCTTGCATTCGGTTATTAGGAACCCAGCTTAATCCATAGAATCATGAATTCTTACGTAAGTGTTCTCATTATGTTTATATGAAATTTTATGATTTTATGTAGCAAGTTACAAAGCATGTTTTCAAGTCAAATATATATATAATTATGAACTATTGTTATTACTCATGAATCGAGAACATGTTTGCAATGCTATGTACAAGTTATCTTATGAAACCATATTCTGAGATATTTCATGAAACCATGTTACAAGTTATTTCGTGAAATCATGATTACAAGTTATTTACAAGTTATTTCACGAAAATCATGTATTTAGCCAACTATATCATGTTCATGTTTTTTTTTGGGATTGCTTAGTTAACCTAAGGCTCGGATAGCCCGAAACTACGTCGCCGCGTAGGATAAGGGTTGTCGACGGGAGGCAACACCTTCGTTATGGGTTTGGATCCTTACTTGCTTATTATTACTTAAATCTCGTATCCACAGCGAGATGTGTGAGTGTTATTTGGTAAGGGCCTTAGTACCGAATCATGTTGTCGGTTATACTATAGCATTCCCCACGTTACAAGAAGTTTTATATACGTGTATTTTCGTTGAATTACTTTTCGGACTTTACTCACGTTTCGTACTCGTGATTTAGGAGTTACACGTTAGGTTTCGGTTAAGTATCACATACCTATGTTGTTATTTATTCTTTATTTAGCGGGTTTACATACTAGTACTATTCTGTGTACTAACGTCCGCTTGCCGAGGGCACACGCTTGGGTGCGGTCTGGATTTCGAAGCATACGCACAACGATGGGATCGCCGATTGTCGAACATTGGTGAGCCCCGCTCCTCCTCGGGGTTGACATGGGTACGTATTAGTATGCGGTTATGGTAGTCCGGGCCATGTATGGTAGTTAGTATTCGAACATGTTTTAGAGGTTTCATAGAACGGATATTAGTTCGCGAGTCGAGCTTATGCTTTCATGTTTTACAGGTATTACGTTTTCGTGAATTTTATCTTTATGAGATAATTTCAAGACTTTATTCATAAAATTATGTTTTTATTGATTTTATTTAAATTGCATCATATAGATATATTATTTTGATGCCCATGTTGACAAGCAAGCCATGAGGTTCGCTCGGACGGATGCGAAACGAGCCGAGTGCGTGTGTTACGCCCGGCCATGGTTCGGGGCGTGACACACTCTCTCTCTCTCTCTCTCTCTCTCTTCCTTTCAAATCTTCAGATCGTTAGTCTTTCTCTTTACACAAGTTTGTTTGTACACTCTACATCTCCTTCCTATCACCAAATATTGCTAAGTGTCATCAATCCTTTCCAAACCAGAGCGAAATGGACTCTGAAATCGTAAATCCTCGAAGAACCCGTCTCATACAATCAAAATATCAATGAATCAACCCCAAAATCTCCCATATATGTTCCTCCTGAAACTAGAAAGCGTAGGACGTCAAGGAAATTTGGTTCATTGTCTGCCAATTCCAGTCAAAATGAGCGATACGACTGGATTGAAAGAGAGGAAGATGAGGACAAAGAGGAATCTCCTTTAATAAGAAGAAATCTTAGGAAAGAGATGGTAAGAGAGAGGAAAAGCTCTCTTAACACTAAGTCTGAGGGTAAAGAGAGTGAGAATGTGGCTAATGAAAGTCGAGAAGAGAAGGAAGGAGAAGATCATGATACTCAATCTTCTTCCTAAAAGAAAAGAAAAATGAGTCCTAGAGAGGAACCAGGTTCCTCCAAAAGACAAAGAGGGGAAGAGAACTTGCAATAACAAAAGGTTCTTTTTGGAAGAATATTTGAAGTCAACCTACTCGAGGAGCCTGGTATGAAAAAATTAATAGAGATGGTGGAATTTCAAGGATGGACTCATCTCTTTACTCCACCGGCACTTAGCGTGTATGAAACGGAAGTAAATAAACTGTACAATAGCTTATGCAGCTTTGATAATGGTGCTCTGGCCTTCTTGTAAATAGAACAGAGTTTGTGCTGACCGAGTCAGTACTTGTAGATATTTTAGGAGTAAAAATAGATAGAGTGAGAGTTATAAAGGAAAAGGATCCACTGGCTTCAAAAAGGTCATTGTAAAGGTAGCAAGGTCTGCAACAAAAGCAAGTATTTACAAAAATGAGCTTAAGCCTGAGCACCAACTGGTATTTGAACTCGTCAACAAGGTGCTTATGCCAAGAACTGAGGGACGTTCTACCATCACTTTGGTAGACCTGGTCCTCATGGAAGCTCTGACATCCTTTGAGCCAATCAACTTGCCAGCCATCATGATAGAGCGAATGATTAGAGTGGCAAGGACTGTGCAACAAAAACCTGGTCTCCCCTATGGATTTTTCCTAACCAAGGTACTTGTGCACTTCAAGGTGAGAACTAGAAAAATCTCTTTAGGAACAAAAAAGCACATGTTCTCTCTGGCCACCTTGGAAGACTATGAGTATATGCCCAAAGTAGTAAGTGTTGCCAGCCCTTCCACCATATCAATCTTGATTGAAGCTCAAGAAGTGATGAATGCAAAGATTCGGCAGCTTAAGGCAGAGAATGCCCTTATAAAAGCTCAATTGGCTGAACAAGCAAAAGAACTAGGTTCCCGTACAGAAGCAGCAGAGGAAATTGAAAAACTGCGGGCTAAGAGGGATCAGTTAAGGGTCAGGGTGGATGTACTTTGAGACCAAATGATAAAGGATCAACGAGCTAACAGTGATAAAGTTGATAAACTCTTTCAAACACTAAACCACCTCAGTAATCCTCCCTAATCCCTGTTTTCCAAACATGCCTCTTTTTATCTAGATCCTGTACATCCGTTGGTTGGCTTCTATTGACTTTTGGTACAATTGCAGTTTAATCATTATAATTTGTGTACTGAATTGATTACTATCTGCTTTTATGCTAATCTTTATTGGGGAATTACTCTGTTTATGTGTTTCATTCTTTGGCTTGCTCACATCTATTATATTCATGTTTTGTTGCCCCAGTGGCTCCGAGTTAATATAGCTAAACTTCTTACTATCTGTATTTTAATTACTTTTCGATGATGCCAAAAGGGGAAAATCTGAATTGTTAGATGAGAGATGTTGTGTTTAACGGGGAAGGACTGAAAGTATGAGCGATGATGTGTTTAATGGGGAAGGACTGAATGAGCGATGATGTGTTTAATGAGGAAGGACTGAAAGTATAAGCGATGCTGTGTTTAATGGGGAAGGACTGAAAGTTTAAGGTGCTTGGTTTGTGCACCACTAATGATTGGTTAAACCTGGTCCTCCAGGCTGTATATGAATCCTGTTGCTAACATGTTGTTATGATTTTAAAATTGTTCTATTTCGTAAAAGGAACAAGTGGGACTTGATTCTTAGAGGGAATATTGTTTCCAAGTTTGTCATCATCAAAAGGCGGGGGGGGGGGGGGAATTGATAGGACTAGGTGCATTCTACGTTTTGATGATTGTCAAACTGCTGGAGAAATAGAGAGAGACCTGATTTGAGATATGTTCTCTCTGTACGTCGTACGATCGACGATACTATGACTATAAAGGTTTGACCGCCTTGCATTACCTGGCCTGTGTCGCCGATCTTTGTCGCGAAAACCCGTGCCTTAAGTCAAACATGGGATGAGTGGTCTCTATCACCCACATGCTCCCCATATATATATATATATATATATCCAACATATTGGGTATCACTTGAAAACCTAAAACTATCTCGTGCAAACCTTGCATTCACAAGTGCTCTCAAGAATACAGCTACTTACAAGCCGAAGGACCTGATCCAGACACCAGATTATGTCTATGTTCTTTAAATTGTTGTGAGTCTTTGTTTATTTGATCTTTAAACTATAAATCAACTCTTTTCTTTTAAGAAGCTATTTGTAAGTACTTTGAATTCTCAAAGGTTGCTTGTAGAAAGTTTATTTTCACAAGCTTTTGAGCGATACACTAGACTAGAATTAGTCTAGGTGTATTAGAGTGTCTTTGACTAAGAGTTAGTCAAGAGTTGCTTACAAATAGGAGTATTGTAAGGGTTGAGGGATTAAGTGTGTTAATTCCTAGGTGGCAAGAGTTATAATCTGAAGTTGCTCAGTATAGTGGAGTTGAAAATCCTACGAGGTAGGTCGTGATTTTTAATCTCTTAAGCAAGGAGTTTTCGACGGTAAATATCATGTCTATTTACTTACTATACTGCATAAGGGAACTGATAGATAACCAGGTCCCTCATATACTATTTGGTGGACGCATAGCCTACATCATAATGTGATTTATAAATATTTCTTAAATTATTTCATAATTTTGGTCTTTTAACATATTATTTCAAGCTTGGACTTAAAATTTTGAATGGATTAATAAGTTTTATAGCTCATAGATGTTAGCAACTTAAATAAAGTTCAAAGCAAAACCAACTCAATACTAGCTTACAAAAGAATTTCAATTCTATCACTAGGAATGATAATAATGTTGGATTTCTATTATTTAATTTTGCATTGGTAGATAGTGAAAATATATAACTTAATTTTATTTTTGTCATGTAACTAATACTTATTGGCCGTACTTATTTTAGCATGATTTAGTATTCTTAGATTATGATCATTTTCATTATAATTTATTAATGAGCAATATTTATTTTACGCGATTTTATTATCTTTTTAGTTGAATATTTTATTACAGTGTCATCACTTATCTCACATTTTGTGTTATTTTCTTAAGAAAAGTCTTAATTATATAGTTGTATCTTATTATGAGTAAAGAAATATTTGAAGTTGTGAAGTTGAGAAGATATTCAAACCAATTCCTACTAAAAAAAGAAAAGAAATAAAAGGAAACGAAACCTAGTAGTATAAATATATGCTAGCTAGGATTTATTAAGGACAAAATGTAGAACCTAAGAGTATTCAATCTTGTAACTTACTTTCTCCCTTGATATTAATAAAAGTGCTAGCCATTCTCCGTGGACTAGGATCACATCGATCCGAACCACATTAATTCTTTGTATTTTTATCGTTTCCGCGCTAACAATTGGTATCAGAGCCTACAGGTCGTGAAATCTACGAGACGAGGAGACTATAGCATCTATGAAGTTTGAGATAGCGAATGTTGATGGGCGAAGTAATAACTTCAACATCTGGAAGATCAAGATCATGGAGTTGTTATGGAGAGAAGGATCAGTCTATGCTTTGGACGACTCGTATCCCGAAAATACGAAAGAGGCCAAGAAGCAGAAGATTGAGATGGATGTGTTTAGCGCAATTCAATTATTATTATCGGAAAGCGTGTTATGACCGAGAAAACAGCTGCGAGTTTGTGGAAGAAACTTAAAGATCTCTACTAGAAGAAATTAATAACAAATAGAATGTTGTTAAGGCAACGTTTAGATATCTTCAAGATGAAGATAGGTACAACTTTACAGGATCATCTTGATGCTTTTAATAAATTGGCTATGGATCTTACTCATGCTGATATTAAAGTGGGAGATGAAGAACTAGCGTGCACTCTACTATTTTCATTATCACCGGCGTACAAATACATAGTTAATTCAATGATGTACAGTAAAGTGGTGGTCACGTTACAGATGGTAAGACACGCATTGAATTCAGATGAATTAAGAAACCATATCAACAATGGTCAGAAAGAGGACCATGGTGAGGGTTTGACGGTTAGAGGTCTCTCGAGCCAAAGAGGGAGAGGCAAATTAGTAACTAGGTCAAAGCCTAGGAAAAGGGTGAATAGGAAGGATGTTGAATGTTGGGGTTGTCATCAAAAGGGTCACTTTGAGAGGGATTGCCTGAATAAGAAGATTGATAAAACAACAGTCAGTGCATCTACGGTTCAGGTAGCTCAGACATTTGGAGAAGATTATGTGCTAACTGCTTCAACAGATGACATTCAGACACACAAGTGGATTTTAGATTCAGCTTGTACCTTTCACATGTGCTTCAGAAAAGATTGGTTTACTAGCTATGAGCAGATGAGTGGGACTGTACTTATGGGTAACGATGCAGTATGTGAAATAACAGGCATTAGTTCAGCCCATATACGATGTCATGACGGCATCATAAGAACATTGTCTAATGTTCGACATGTTCCTGATATGAAAAAGAATTTGATCTCTCTTAGTACTCTTGATAAGCTCGGATATAAGCATGTGGGTGAAGGTGGAATCTGCAAGGTAACCAAGGGTTCTCTGATCATGTTAAAGGACAAACTGGAGGGTGGTCTTTATGTAATTATGGGTAGCACCATTCTAGGTACTGCGAATGTTGCAACCTTACAGTTATCAGATGATGACAAGCCTAAGATGTGGCATATGAGATTAGGTCACATGAGCGAGAGGGGGTTGACAATTTTGAGCAACCGATACCTTTTGAAATGTAAGAAGATTAGTACACTTGATTTTTGTGAGCATTGTGTCCTTGGAAAGCAAAAACGGGTCAACTTTAGCGCTGGCAAGCACAAAACCGAAGGTGTACTTGACTACATTCATTCAGATTTATAGGGTCCATCTCAGGTTCCATCCAAGGGTGGAAAGAGGTATCTTCTTACTTTCATTGATGATTTTTCACCTAAGGAGTTTTGGGCGAAAGCAGTAAGGTTCGTGATATCAGATTCCATTTTATTCGTGATGTTGTTGAACAAGGGACAATTAAGGTCTTGAGGGTTGACGCAAAGGACAATGAAGCAAATATATTGACCAAGGCGGTTCCTCTTGTCAAGTTCAGTCATTGTATGAATTTGGCAGGAGTTCGCATCAATTGATGCGTCAGGATGGAGAACAGCAGGGCAAGGTGGAGCTACTAGTATGTACAAGGTTTCAGTTAGTGCCTCTTGTTTCCTACACGGAGTTAGCTCACGTAGGCTTAGAGACATTGGACTGAATGACGTTCATATGGAAGCTCGAAATTCATCTCAAGGTGGAGATTGTGAAGTTGAGAAGATATTCAAGCCAATTCCTACTCAAAAGAGGAAAGAAATAAAAGGAAACTAACCATAGTAGTATAAATACATGCTAGCTATGATTTATTAAGGACAGAACATAGAATCTTAAGAGTATTCAATCTTGTAACTTACTTTCTCCCTTGATATTAATAAAAGTGTCGGCCGTTCTCCGTGGACTAGGATCACATCGATCCGAACCACGTTAATTCTTTTTGTATTTTTATCGTTTCCGCGCTAACAAAAGTAATAGTAATATGTTTTATATGAAGACTTTCTCCGAAAGAAAACCCGAAAAATCTGTGGTTGAAAACCCCGACTTATGTCGGTTTGGTTTGGTTTGGTTTATAGATTATAAAACCCGACACAATTGGTTTGGTTTGGTTTGGTATTTGATAAACTCGAACCAACTCAATCCATGTACACTCTTAGCTGATAGTAATAAACATAGGAAGCTAATTTATCCGCACTAAATTTAAAACACTCAGCATTATCACGAAATATGGCTGGATGATGATATATTTAAGTTAGTGTGGGATATTAAAATAGAAAACGGTAGGCATAAAATTTGGAGGTATACTAGTAGAATTAAGGAAACTATACTAGCTAGCTAGTATAGAAAAAGCAGATATACAAATAAATATATAATAATACAAAATCTTGACAAGATTAAAAATAATTATATTTAACGGAAAGTCCTTGCCATATTTGTGTCTAATGGATGAAACAATTAAACTTGGATGGTGAGGGTAAAAGAGATTACTATTGGGTGAGGGACACAACATTTTAAGTGGGAGGGGATGTTGTCAAGGATTTATGGGTTCATTCAAATTTAATATATATATATATATATGTATGTATATAAATAAATTTGAAGTCCATAAACAAATTGAAAAATATATTGTAGAATTCTAAGGGTGTTTAGTTCACTACATCGTTTTTTTGTCAATCAAATGCCAAGAAATTAATTTAATGAAAGTGGCAAAAAGCCTAAGATCCCGTTTGTTTTCAAAATCTGCTTATTTTGAATAGTATTTTATGTTAGAAGTATTTTTTGAAAAATTAGTTTTAGAAAATACCAATTTGTGTCTGACTAATCAATTTAAAAAACCTTTTTGTCAATAGTGAGCAGCAATTTCTGCTTAATCATAGTTCAAAAAGTGCTTCTAAGAAAAACTATTTATTTCAGCTTTAGAAAAACAGTTACGACTACTCTTCAAAAGCTTGTTTTTCTCCTAAAAAATTGATCAAACACCTCAACTTTCTAAAGTAAACACTTTATCACTTGTCAAAAGCTTAGCCGATTATAACTCGAACTCGTAAGATTCAAATTGCTGAATCTATCTCTCCAATTTTGCCGACAAAATATCAAATAGCAATATGATAGTAGATGACATCTCTTAGTGGATTTCTACCGCTGAACCTATTAAGTAGTGCCACGTACTCATAATTTTTTTCTCATAGTTCCCTTTCTTGTTCCTTACTTACCAAAAAGGATCAGTAGTTAATTGGGAATGAGGAGGTTCCACCTGACAGTAACAAATAATATTATACTAAAAAGGACAACGTGAAATTATGCATAGTTCATGAATAATGTCACCTTTGGACGAGCATAAATTACAAAAATTTATACGACATCTGCAATACTACTATACTCGGATAACTCACTACTTCCCTCAAATTAACCGTCATTAGTTTAGAAACTTTATTCCAAAATTATATTTAATTTTCTCTATTTTAATTTATGTGGCACCGTTCGAATTTGTAGAGTCGTACTTCTTAATTTTAACCAAAATAAAATTTACATATTTGAAAACTATGTAAAAAGTACAATTATAAGTCATACAATAATAATTAACATGTTCAAAATATTTAAAAGATACGTGTACGAAAACAATACGGTCAAAGAAAAATACGTTTGACTCTCGAAATTTGAACATTGTCACATAAATTGAGATGAAAGGAGTATCACTTTATAAATTCAAGACTAAAGTTGACAATCATTTTCAACAATACCCTTAATAAGTTAATATTAAAGGAGTACAATAAGAACGCATCATATTTAAGAAAAAAATCAACTTATATTTGCTAAATAGTAAATTATATCATGTAGTTGTTATTTTTTAATGGGCATGACAAAAGTAAAATAACGGGCATGACAAAAGTTATTAATTCGACGGTTAAAATAGGATGGAGGGAGTATTTTTTTTTTGTTCCGATATAATAAGTTCGAACTAGCACAAATTGTTAAGTTAGTGGGCCTAACAGCGGGGCTGCAGGGAGCGTTAGCCCGTAAGTTACTCGGAAAATAGTTTGAAGACACCCTAAGAAACTCTAGGACTAGGGTTTTTGGCAACCGATATAAACTTGGCTTTTTCGCTGTATTTTGCAATCATCTTTCATTCAGAAATAAAAGGAGTTGGTGACTGACCATGGGCTCTTGCCCTTGAGGATTTTTCACGTAAAATTGTGCGTTCTTTTTCATTAGTATTGTTATTGCTTTCATTTATTGTTGTCTCATAACATAAATTACGTTGTACTCTCCAAGATAATCCTGTGGTACTTTTTTGTTTTTTGGTTTTGAGAATCCAATGATACTTGTGCTATAGCTAAATATTGGTTCAATTCTCTAAATATTGTTTTATGCTACTGGTCATATATTAGATGCTGCTACAGGTTACCATAGTAAAGCTTTCTAGAGCACTTTGCCTTTTTGGTTTTCCATGCATCTGGTGTCTTGTATCCGTATTGTCGGTCAATTAATTCAGATTTGCATTGCATAATACTTATTTATAGGAGAAATATTATCTAGCAGAATTTTTTTCAGATTCAAAACAAACTCAAAACCTCTAATTAAGGATGAAGATATCAAATCATTAATCCACCAGAACCCATATTGGTTTGTAGAACACTTTTGCTACTATAGCTCGTCCTCGATCAATTTTAGTAAACACTATAATGTGTTCCTAGTCTGAGGTTTCTACCAACCACAATCTATGTCTCTTCAACAAGAAGTTACACAACAATGCTAAAAAAAAACTTGCAAGTGCAAACATCCAGAAAATGATCACTTTTCTATTTACTGAGATATGAAGGTGGATAGTGTTGGGATCGAAATAAGTAGGGGTCATGCGGAAGCTAATAATTGCAAACATTAAACGACGATAAATCAAGAATAAATAAAATATACTAAAAAGACATAATATTATAATATGATTTGGTCAAGTGACCTACATATTGAAAAACTAATATAAAAAAGCATAAAATCTATTGGAAGAATTACATTGTGAATATTATTGTGTTCTATGTTATATGAGAGGGATTCTTTAATTTATACAGGTCCAAAACCTTTTCCTCCATGACAGAGGTTACCCAAATATGGAACATTAAAATTTTCTTTTGGGAAAAGTAAATCCAATTATGGTAAACTCTTTGCCTTTCCTTCAAGAAAAAGGTAAAATCCAGATATGGTAAGAAAATCAGGGCAAACCCCTAACAAATCTCCCTTTTTGGCCTGGATTTTCTTGACAAAACTTGATCCATCTTCTTCACATAATCTTCATCACTGCTGCTTGCCATGTTTAATAATATAATATGAGAAAATTACACCGTATGTTCATTGGGGCAACAATGCTACCAAAATTGATCCATTTTTTTAATTCTTACAAAAAATGACCCAAACATTTCTTTCTCTCTCTCTCTCTCTCTCTCTCTCTCTCTCTCTCTCTCTCTCTCTCTCTCTCTCTCTCTCTCTCTCTCCGCCTTTGTATATATGTTTGTATATGTTGGTATAAGTGTCTATATATGTTTGTATATGTCTATATATATTTGTATATTTTGGGCTATTTTTCGTAATGTAAGTTTTGGGCTATTTTTTGCAATGTAAGCGACCAACTTGTATATTTCTGAAATTTTCCCTTATAATATTATGGGTTAAAAATGGTTTTAAAAATATTTTGTTTTTATTTTTAAAGATGCAGCAGTAGGAATGTTGAAAATCTAGTCGAAACTTCGTATCCACATGTAGCACTTCAAACTCTTTTTTTGTTTTTTGTTTTTTTGACAAAACTCTTCATTATCACCAAATTAGTTGCTCTTGATTTGAACCCGCCTTGAACTTGTCTTCAACCTCGTTAAATCATTGGCTCTGACACCACTTGTTGGGGTTGAAAAAAACAGGACGTCATGCGGAAGCTAATAATTGTAAACATTGAATGACGATAAATCAAGAACAAATAAAATATACTAAAAAGACATAATATTATAATATGATTTGGTCAAGCGACCTACATATTGAAAAACTAATATAAAAAGCATAAAATCTATTGGGAGAATAATCTCCCCCTAAACAAGACTCTTTAATGACTACATTGTGGATGTTATTATGTTCTATGTTGTATGAGAGAGATTCTTCAATTTATAGATGTCCAAAACCTTTTCCTCCAAAATAGAGGTTACCCAAATATGGAATATAAAAAATTTCCTTTTGGGAAAAGTAAATCTAATTATGATAAACTCTTTGCTCTTCCTTCAAGAAAAGGTAAAATCCAGATATGATAAGAAAATCAGGGCAAAACCTTAACAGATAGGACAACTTTTGCAAGCTCTACCGGATCTTTTGGACTTTAAAGGAAAAAATAGAACGATATCATGTGTATTGTGTTTGATAACATATTGCATAGCTTGTCGTTCAAAAAACCTACGGAGCGATCAGAGGTAGATTCGGTATTTGAATTATGTGTGTATGATTTATAACTGGCTACGTGTTCGAACGCGTTTTAATTGCTTAGACCTTGTATTTATTTTAGGAAATTCATTAAATATGTACAAATATAGGATAATTGCAAATTTAGTAACTAAAGACGAATAATGAGTTTGTGATAAGTTCAGGATTCATAAACTTCAAATTCTAGCTATTCCTCTAATTCTGATGGTGACTTCGATATAATACTACTAATTTTACATTTAAAAGTATTTAATTTAATATATTTCTCAATATATCTAGAATTTGAAGCTACTGAATTCATGTGAAACTATAGCCAACCCTTTAGATCCGTCCCATATCTGTTAATTCCACCATTATGATTTATTAGTATTCGTAAATCATAATTCTTGAATTAATATTACTCATTCGAGATCTAATAAGAAAGGAACAAATTTTCGAAGACATATTTCGGCTACAACCAAACCTCTCAATAAGATATCTGGATAACCGGACGACATTTATAGATAGATGACAGTATTACTTGTAACTATTTGACTCGGCTTGAAAATTTAAGTGTTGTTAACATCACTAACAATGTTTGTAATGACTCATATTGGCAAAAACCTTTTAACCGACTATTTATTGATCTTTTACCAAAAGAAAAAGAATTCTTCACGTCGTTTCGAAATCCTGAATAAGTCAAGATTTTCATTCTTTCTTTTTTGTTCCTTTTTGGTAATGAAGATATTAAACTTATACTTTCCGCAAAGTTATAGAAATTGCAAATGATTGTTTGAGAACACAAACTAATGTTTAGTCTTAAGTGGAATCTTAACAATTACACTATCCCCAAATAGGGGTGTTCACGGTTTGGTTGAAAATCGATCCAAATCGAAAATCGAACCAAACCGATTAAATAAACCAATATTTATTTGGGTTGGGTTTGGTTTGGTTTTAAATTTTTAAAAACCGATAATATTTTGTTTGGTTTTGGTTTTACTAAAAACAAACCGAAGAAAAAACTGAACCGAACCGACAAATTTTATACATATTTTTTATAATTATATATATACAATATATTAATTTTTATAAATACTTTTGAATATTTTGTATAGTTTTTAAGCAAAATTTTATTTATCTTTCACAGACTAATGAACTTTATACATTTTTAAAAAGCAATTCATGAATTCAAATTCATTTATTCAAAGAAAAAACTATGAAATTTACCTAAATTTATTTTTTGTATTTCTTATAAACTTTATTCGCTTAATTAGAACTTAGAAATCATAAAACATTTTCTTCATAATCCAAGAAAACTATAGCTGCCACAATAAAAGGGTAATAATGAATTATAAGTTGGAAAAAGATAGAAAATTCTCTCTTAATTGTAGGGAGGAAAGCATGAAAGAGAGAAATACCGTTAGTTTTCTTAAAAACCGAAAAATCGATCCAAACCGAACCAAACCGATGGATATGTATTATATTTAATTTGGTTTTGTTTTAACAATTTTAGAAACCAATTAGATTGATTTGATTTTAGTTTTAACCAAAAATTGACCCATGAACACCCCCACCCCAAAATAAGTTGTTCATTCGGTTCCATTTTATATACGGCCATCAATTCACCATAACTATTTGACGAGTCAAACATATTATTCTGTAACCATAAATTTTAAAATTAATAACTACTCCTTCTATCTCAAATTATTTATCGTGATTATTAAAAATAATTTTCTCAAATTATTTGTCGTTTTAGAAGTTCAAGACACAATTAATTATTTTTTCCTCATTTTACCTGATGGAACACAAATATAATAAGCATTTAATGGAGAGAGGTTATAGTAACTTAGACATAAATAAGGTAAAGTAATCAAATATCCCTCCAATTTAATGTTTTTTAAGGGGGCGTATAAAACAAAAAAACGACAGATAATTTGATACGAAGGAAATATTATACTATGACTTATTATACATTTATGTAATTTACAAATACATTAATTTATTTGATATTTTTCAATTCACCAAAGTTAAATAATTTAACCATTATATTCTAACCCGTTACAACAATAACAGAAAGTATCTATAGTTCCATCAATTTCTGAGGTGTTCGGTTGTCCCCTCAAGCCTTTTTTCCTTTTCCTTTTTTGTTTCCCTGCCTTTATTTTTTGGTGATGGAATCATTCATAGATGTTTGACTTTAAAAGGCTGTTATCATGATACGCATTTCATGTATGTTTTTTCTTTTCTGGAGATCCATAAATTAACCTTCAAGGTCATCAAAGGACATCGGTAATTTTTATTACGGAAAAGGGTTAAAATTACCCCTAAACTTTGAAAAATAGTTTCAACCCTTGTTATATCTTTAATTACGATTATCACTTCGGTTATCATTATGGGTTCGATTATTATGTCTAGCATTGCCATGTGGCATCATCCCAGCCCTTCAAAATTATTTTACCCTCAAATAATTTTTTTACCCACTAAAATAACTCAATCCGATTCGAATTTTTTTTTCAAGTAAAAATAATACGGATAATTTTTATTTTTATTTTTTGGAAAAAATTTCGGTATTATTTTTTTGGAAAAAAAAATTAGGGTCGGATTGAGTTATTTTATGGGTAAAAAATTATTTGAGGGTAAAATAATTTTGAAGAAACTGGATGGCTATTTGTGTTAAGATCATTAGACAAAAAAAATTTAATTTACAAGATAACAACAACCATAACAAAAGACAATCATGGTCATTATTTTTCTTATAAGTAATTTTGACCCTTTTCCGTTTTTATTATGTATACGACTTTTCGCCAAAGGATGGTTGCAATGGAAATTCATGCTAATCTTCTACTCCCTCCGGATAAAAAAAAGAATCCACTTAGCCAGTTGCATACCCCTTAAGAAAATACTAACTCCTAGACAAAAATAGATAATTTGAATAAACTACTCCTAATTAAATAAGTATTAGGATTTGATTATATAGCACTGAATAGGGGCAAATATGAAAAAACAAGGTTAATTCTTTCTTGATTTGCTAAGTGAACTCTTTTTTTTATAAAAAAAAAAAAGCTAAGTGGACTCTTTTTTTGATCTGGAGGGAGTAATTACTACGTCCACAAGCAACCATTAAGGGTCAATTAGAACACACAAGGGGAAAAAAAAGCAGCAGATTTAATTTACATAACTTCCCACCTTACCGTTTACGTAAAAAAATAGCCAACGGATATATAATATATGCAGAATATGTGTATAACTATCTATAATCAGTACGTAATTTATGTATACAGAATATTAAAAGTAAACATGAATCCGGATGTCTATTTGTGCTAAGATCAAGGGAAAAAAAAAAGAGAAGAAACAACAGCAACCACAACAAAAGGTACAATCATGGTCATTTTTTTTCTTATAAGTAATGATATGATAAAATTTTCTTCCAAAGATAAATCAACCAATAGGGATTTTTCTTTCCAATTTAATAAAAAGCAACTTTTTTCTTCTTCTTTTTGGTCATTAATAGGTTATTGGAGTGTAGGCCAATGTATGATTCGAAATAATGACTCAGATATCAATTGTCTTTCTGCTTTTCTTCCTTGGTCTTGGTTTTTCATAAAATCTTTTATGATTTGACTGTAATCAGGTTGAAAGCCACTTAGAAACTTTATTTACAAAAAATAAAAGAAAAGCCGTTTACGAGGATAGACTGGACGACTCCAATCGAACTTTTTATTTCTTGTCACCACGTACTAAAGTCAAATCAAAATCAAAACATACCCCCTAAATAAAGTCATGTCAAACATAGCAAATGATCAATATTATCTAGAAGACAATGATTTATCAGATTGATGAATCTTTCATAAAGAATTACAGTATAATCTTTTCCTTTACGGTTACTGCTATATTTTCACTTTGAGACAAATTTCGTTTTTGATCTGATAAAAAAAAGCTACCTCTTCGAGACTACATGAGTTAGGGTAAAACAAGTCTATCTCAATCTGCACCTGGTGGGCTTGTTGAATACATAATTAAGTGAATAAACGCATAATTATTTTAATAATTTTATTTTTAAATCAAATGAGATGATCATGCATTTTAACAAATTCAAACAACTATATAGAGAATAGTTTACTTAAGTAGTTTATCAATATAACAGCATAACTATAACTGTATTAATTACTAGGGTTATAGGAAACTTTTAATGTAGGAATTTCAGAACTTCATATACAACTTATCAGTAATATATTCTCCTAGTTAGGTTCGTGGAAGTGAATCCATTATAGCTAACCTCATTAGGAAGCGATTGATATGTTAAATCTGGACTCGTGGTTTGTGCTATTGAAGTCCACCTAAGAAAGAAGAAAAATCAAAATGGTTTTACTTCCTCCGTCTCAAATTATTAGTCGTTTTTTTTTTTTACACGTCCCTTAAGAAATATTAATTAGGAGGGGTATTTGACTACTTTACCTTATTTATGTCTAGGTTATAATCTCTCTCCATTAAATCCTTACTATATTTATGTGTCACCTTCATCAATGACAAAATTCTACTAAAAGTAAAATTGAAAAGAATTAATTAATTATGCTCTGAAATTCTAAAATGACAAATAATTTGAGACGGAAGGAGTATTTGATTTCAGTAATGAAAAATGGGAAGAAATCAGGAGATTGACAAGGATAAGCACCACCCACCCCCCCCCCCCCCCCCAAAAAAAAAAAAAAAAACTCAAACAACTCAAGAAATTAGGCCTGTGGTATTCTATGTAGGAAATGGACTTTGTTGGCTGATCAGTGTCTGGGAATACATTTTAGAAAATTATAGAGGTTACAACGTATATATAATTTATATATCATTTTCAATTTTTATGCACAATTGGAATCAAAAGTAGTATAGGTTTAGTTGAATTCACTAAATCCGCTCTACATATCTAGTCTCTGGGGCAGGGTGATCAGTTTTAGAGCTAGGGAAGGGGAGTAAAAAAATTCTATTTTATTCTAGTACTAAATTTTTTGCAGTTTGAGCATTCAATGAAGCTTTTCAATGTACCAAAAAATTAATTAATGAAGCTTTTCGAAGTAGAGAAAAGCTATGGAGTAGCAGTAACTATTGGAGTGTAATGGAAGGCAAGTTGAACAAAAAGAGCTAAAGGCACCATCATTTTCGTATACATCATGTCATTTCGAAGAGGGCGGTTTTCTATTTCAATTATTGTGACTTTGACATGTCCAACACCATGAGAAATATGGCACGTATTGATATGTACAACTACGTCCGCCCCAATTCTTCTAGCTTTTATAGCTTCTTTTTATTTGGTTTTAGTCTACCTCTTCCTCTTTTTATGTTTTCAAATCTAAAAACGATGCATCAGGGCTTACATAGCTAAAGTTCAAATCATCGAGATGTTCTCTTAACTTTTTACCATCTATGTGATACTTGCACTTTTTAACTTATGTGATCATTTCTCATTAGTGCATATGGGAATTAAGTTGTGCTCCAACATATATGTATGATGATAAGAAGTCTTTTTCAATTTGGCCAAGAACATAAGACTAATGAACAGTTTAATACAATTGACCATTCACATAATTAATATATGTAACAAGAAAATAAATATCTATATATGTGCTTGCTTTTAAAAGTTTGATGTCAATGAATTTGTCTAGCTAAATACCAACCTACTTATATGAATGGGGGCGACTAAATTTTGGCTTTTAAGCGCTTGGAATCAAGTGAATCTACACATGCCAAAGACAAAAAGCTTGAAAAATAATCCTTCTCTCTTTTAAGAAAGCTTTGACATAGTGTGTAACTTTTGGGACCATGAAAATGAGAAAGAAAAGGATATGTAGGAATCGATAAAAGTCTCTTTAGGTATGAAGAGAATATATGCTTGTTGCTTCAATTATCAAAACAAAAACCCTCCAATAGGTGTGGTACGCTTGCTTATGAGAGGCCCATTCTTGAGATAACTACAGTAAAACCATAACAAGCATGCCTAGTTTTCATGTCCCCCACCTATGCCTAATTTATCAAGGGGACTATAATAGAAAAAAATTCAAAAATTATGTTATTTATATTAATTTTTACACTTGATGTATCGTGTAAAAATCTCATTTATTTTATCAACTGGTTTGTACTAACCTATAGCCGAATTCGTACTGTAAATTTTAATGTCAATTCACATAACAGTTCTTAACTTTTAGAATATAAACTTTTGTAGTTAGAAATTGGGATCCTTACGCGAACAGCCGGATGGATTCAATGTTTACTTTATATATATAAATATATATATATGTATAGCTAATACATTGATTATATATGATTATACACATATCATACAAAAATTATACAAACGCTGGCTATTTTAAGCTTAAGTGATTGGTTAGGCGGCTATTTAGGTTCATACCAAAATTTGAGCACTGAATTGGGCCGGATACCAAATTGGGCCTTGGTTTGTGCACGGGCTAGTGGCTCAATAATAATTTACTCGATCTTCAACAAGAGTGGGCCGATATCCTGACGACCCAGCCTAATTTTACGAAGGGACATGAGTCACAGACTCACCGGCCATGTAGCAAGAGACTTAAAATTGGGCCATCAATTTAGTATTAAGCCCAACTCAAGCTGATGTAACAAGTCATTTGCACGATTTCCCTTCAAAGGCACTGCTCTTTAATTTTTGTCCCTCAAATTGTTGGTCTTTAATTTTTTTGCTTCGCCTAATACTCTAAGGTTATGGGTTCGAACCTCGGCTCAGTCAAAAAAAAAAAAAATCGCAAGGCAGAGGTTTGTAGCAAAATTAGGCCTATTTAGGCGGCAAACTTCTACTCAAAATTAGGCCTTAAGGCCTAACTTTGATACAAACTTCTCCCTTGCGATTTTTTTTTTAATATTTGACTAAGCGGGGGTTCGAATCTGGAACCCATGGGTTTTAGGCGAAGGAAAAAATTAAAGATTTCAAATTTGAGGGCCAAAAATTAAAGACCAGTGCCTTTGATGGGAATTCCGCACAAAAAAATGGTAACAAGAACGAGTCATTTGCACTTTGGTTCCATTTTGTGCCGGTCTTTAATTTTTCCTCCTCATGACAAATAATTTGTTTTTGGGCATTAGTTTATATTTTTGCATTATAATATCCCATAACTTATGCTCGATCTTTTAAAAAACTTATGCCCCGCTAGAAATAAGTTTGATTTTAAATGACAAAAATTAAAGACCAGCCCATATGAAGAGCAAAAATTGAAGACCATTCCACTTGAAGGATAAACCGGGCAATTCGAGGATTGCGTAACACTGAAATTCTAGTTTCCCGAAGTCTAAAACAAATTCTGTGAAGTGTATAAAAGATTTTCTAATCTATAAAATGCATGAAACTACAATTTATTTAACTCGAATGTGCACTTACATATTTGAAACATTTTATAGAAACGTTTAACAACTTCTAAATGTGAAACTACTCACAATGGGATTTCACTAGAACTTATCTTGAATTAAATGTTTTTATAACCCCTCTTAAAAGTATAATTTAAATTTCATGTACTCTTCTTAGTCATATGATCAAGTCAAACTAAAACATATGACAATATATGACTAGATGAAGATTATTAAAATTAATTGATTATACCTTCACTCGCTTTCATTATCTGACAGCAAGCCATAAACAATTTTTTAATCAATTGGACTAAAGTTTGAGAAAGAAGGAATCCTTATTCCTATCAGAGGAGAGTCCCCTTGACCTTCAGATTTTCAACTTACAAGATTGGCTTAGTACTGAAACATTTTCTCGAAAAGGAAGTTAGTTTTGGATAAGGTAGGAGAGTCACTATTCACAATTTTGTATATTGTTTATATTTTTCCTTATTATTTTCATACCCTTATTACTGCTTTTAAGTGGTGTTTTGTTTATTTTGATGTGTTATATTGTGATCTGATTACAAAATTATAGATTACTGAAAGGTGTGATTGAATGATTGAGATTCCTCTTTTTTTAATTTGAGGTATCGTTATCGAGCTCAGAGATAAAAAATTATTTACTTTTTGGTATGAAGCGCTTTTTTCTTTATTAAATCTACCTGACATAAATGAATCCGAATTATTCGGGTCGGTGGAGTTCGAATAACAAACCATTAAAAATATTAGAAGATATAAAAACAAAAAGCAATTATTTTGACATTTGATTCTAGGTGGAAAACATGTTAATTGCAAGAAATTTAAAATAAGAGGATGTGCACTATATACTGGGTAAAACAGTCCAAAGAAAGTCGGATAAAGTCATCAATGTTCTTGATTAATAAGAGCAGCTGCCGAGACAGAATTTCACTGAGATCAAAATATAAATAAGTAAATTTACAAAGAAGTCATGAAGGGTGTCAATGTGCAATATATGTACATACAAAGATATTTTTATTTAGCTACACAATGTAATTTTTCAATGAAAGAGTGACAGTTGACACCCCTTAAATACATATGTGGCTCCGCCACTGATTATAAGAGAAGTGTAAAACACAGAAGTACCCCAAATTTTAAGAATCTTGAGGAATTTACTTCTAAGGAATTAAAAGCTAAAGTTACTCTATCGAACAAAGTTTCTTTCAAGGAAAGTAGCCAAAATAGGAAGCCCCTAAGCTTTGATCAACCATTGCTGGAAATTTTCTTTGGAGGAAGGTCATTACCCATTGATTAGTAGTCACTAATGAACAAATTAAGATAAGCATCGTAAATCTCATCTTTTAGCCAAAACATTTCAATTTTCAAATCGATGTTTCAGATGGTAAAGCTTATCTGATTTTATCTTATTTTTTAAGGAAATTTTAGTTGAATAAATCTATATTAACATCTTCAATTTTGTATGTTGAATAATCTGATGTTTAATTAGATTTCTCAAACTGTGTTTTTTATGGATCATGAAATAAATTTCAAAAGGAATAATCTTATAAATATAAATTTATTTTATTTTATTATTTGATATTGAAAACTCGCTCATCTCGATTAATATAAATTCACGTCAGATAAATTCACTAAGGGCTTGTTTGGAAAGCCACCTGTAATTGGAATTGGTGTAATTACACAGCCTAGTAATTACACATTAGTGTAATTACAACGACCTGTTTGTTTGTCATAACGTAATTACAGTGTAATTACAAGCGTCTTGTTGGTTGCACCAGTGTAATTACACGATCAGTTTAATTTAAAAATAAAATTTAATTATAAAAATTTAAAATTAATATTTAAAAAATATTGCCTTTATAAATGATATTAAATTAGTTATTTAATAACACATTGTTTCTTGAAAATATATTAATTAATAATCATATATTTGTAACTAATATTGAAACAAAAATAATTCATATATATTTTTCAAATTAATATTTATTTTTAATTAATTATAAAACTTAAAAGAAGACTTTTTTGTGAGAACTTCATGGATTAGATGTTTGACAAAAAACTAATATTAATAAATATAATGCCATAACATTATTCAAATGTTTGATACAAAAAATCCATCAAATGTAAGTGAAAAATAAACAACATGCAATGTGAAAGCAAATAATTTAAAATTGGAAATATAACCTAAATTCAAAATCCAAAAGAAAAAGTTCAACATAATACTCTTATGTAAAATTCCAACATTACATAAGTAAGTTCCAACTAGGGGTGTTCAAATGAGACCGAAAAACCGATCCGAACCGGTAAACCTAGTCAAACCGATTTAATAAATCGAAAACCGGCTTGGTTTGACTTGATTTGGTTTTAAATTTTAAAAAACCGATAACATTTGGTTTGGTTTGGTGTTAAACCAAAAAAACCCGAACCAAAATCGAACCAAACCGATAGATACATATATATTTAAAATATTATTTATATATATATATATATCTTCTTCAAAATTTTGGCTCATACCAAGTCCAATATAAATTCAAATAATTAGAAAGAAAAGTATAGCCCATTTAAGTTTAAGGTAAAATAAAATAAAAATTTGCTAAAGGTAAAATAAAATTTTCCCTTATCCGGTTTACGGCTCCCTCTTTTACATGCCATCTGAATTACTACTAATAAACTAGCATTTTATCCGTAACAAATTAAAGGGAAGAAAATGGCAACTGAAATTTAAAAAGATTTGGTAGATGACTTTATCTTTCTGTTTATCATTTTTCGTTTTAATTTCTGTGGTTTCTTCTCAATGCTTCATAAACATGATGGCAGCTTGTCTTGCAAAAAGATTCGAGTGGCTATTCTTGGTCGTCAAGTTTGCAAGTTGAGGACTAAGGAAGTCGCTTTAGAGTCTAGCTAACAAAAATTTCGGAGGGCTGCGTAATATCAAAAGGCTATATGTTGCGAGGTAACTAGAATCATGAAAAATAGAAGTTACATTTTTGTAATTCTCATACCCATAGCCATAGGCCTATACCTAAATAAAGTTAAATGAAATAATTAAGAAGATTCTTAGATTTGAATGGATCACGTCAAAGCCGTATTTAGTTACCATTTAATTCAAAGATTCTTTGTATTAATACATTCTTAAAATCCGAAAAACCGAACCAAACCGACAAAACCGAAAAAACCAAAACCGATAGAATTTATACTATAATGGTTTTGTTTGGTTTGAATATTAAAAAAAAACAGACTTAATTGGTTTGATTTGGTTTTAACCAAAAATCGAGTCAAACCGAACCGTGAACACCCCTAGTTCCAACATAACTTAAGTAAATAATTCAAAAGAAAGTAAAAATATAAGTCTATAACCTCATTCACAATGAAATTCTATTTTAATAACGTCACTCGTTATATGTCAAGTTTGTTAATGACTCATTCTCTCCAATATTAAGAGGTGTAGTTTCAAATATTAGAATAATAACAAGGTTATGCTGAATGAATAAAATAAAAAAATAAAAAAGATACGAGCAATTACATGGAACCACAAGAAGTAAAGGTTGGAAATGAGAAGAAAGAAAATAAAAAATAAATAATATAAAAAGAAAAATACATTTTAAAAAATAAAAATAATTCAAAAGTAAAAATAAAAAAGAAATTAAAATAATAGAAATAAAAAAATATTTTAAAAAAACTAAAATAATAGAAATTTAAAATAAATTTAAAATAAAAAGAAATTAAAGTAAAAAAATAAACAAACTAAAAAGTAACCATGTAATTACAGGGTGTAATTACACCCAATTCTCAGCCCCTCCCCTTGAGAATTGGAGAGTATAATTACACCCTGTCAATTACACTCAATTCCCACCTAACTGTGTAATTACTTGGTTAAACAAACAGGCCAAACTGTGTAATTACACCCAATTCCAATTACCTGGGTGGCTTTCCAAACAGGCCCTAAAGGAGTAAAATGTTCCCTGCCAAGAAATTTAAACTTACTATGGGTGTGTTTGGTTTTCAAGTTTTCATGTTTGGTCGGTCAAAATGTAACATTTTATCTAGGAAATGAGTTTGTTAAAAGTCAAGAAAATGATTTTTCGTGTGAGAGCAGGGAAAAAAATTACACCCCCTCTCCACTTTAATAACGTTTTCCAAATTATGTATAAAGATTTTCGCAACAATGACTTTTTGCTTACTTACAAACACTAAAAGATACACAAAAAATCACTTTCTTTTACCAAACACTCCCTATATGACGAAAGCTCTAATATTCTTCCTTTACCTAACTAGCCAAGCACAAAGGCGCACGCAGTTTTTGCCGTGGCACTATGATTACGACATTTTGATTCCTACTTTGAAGCTTAAATCGTTTTTCCATTTTAATTAGACATAGAAAACGACCAGAACATGTACTAATACTTAGATATCTTAATTAATATTTCGTGGGCTAGTTGATTGTTAATTGGTGATGCAAGTAATGACTTCATCTCGACGAGAGTCGACGAAATTGGGTATTATCTGAATCATGGTCTAAAAAGCAACTAAGATTCGTTTTTTCTATTTTTAAGGAATTAATCAATTAATGTGGGGAGACCTTATATAGTGAAAAATTAGGAAACAATATGGTAAAAAATGAACTTTATGTATTACAGTGCTATCCAGCATATATGAACCAGAACCAGATATATATTACACCATAGTGGTTCTTTTAGTGAATTAATTTAATTAGTACCATTCAATTTCGTAGCAAGAAGAAATTTGATGTATGGAAATCATTCTGGGAAAGAAAATTCTGATGATATGATGAAATAGGGAAGTGGCATTTTGGCAGTTCTTTTTTCATGATTAAGTAATTTTTAATTTAATAAAATCAAAATATATGTTAATTAATTATGATTAAGTGGAAGAAATTTATGTTTAAACATATATTGATTTGATGTAAATAGTTGTGGATAATTTTTTAAGCAATTTCACCTCTAGTTGCCAACAATTATCGATGAAGTCGTTCAAATAGCAATCAGTGCCACGTAAGCCTAAAGCAAGTGCTATTATATGTTTAAACTCAGTGATTTATAGCAGATGTAAAACTCATTAAAAAAGTGGTGTATATATACCCTATCGTTATATAAATGGTGCAAATATACCCCTGTTGTTACACAAATGGTGTAAATATACCTTTTTCGCTATGAAATTTAAAAAAATAAAATTATTTAACTTATTTTTTAATTTAAAAAAAGCCACATGGCTTTTTAAAAAAAAAAAAAAAAAAAAGCGCTTTGTTTTTCGGTAGACTAATTTTTTAAAGCCATGTGGTAAACCTTTTTTCTGGTAGGTCGGGTTTGGTTCATTTAAACAAATATCTTTGTGGCTTAAAAAATAAATCTATCTATTTTTTTAAACGAACCAAACCCAATCCACCAGGGAAAAAAATTAAAATTACCACATGGCTTTAAAATAATAAGCTAAATGATTTTTAAAAATAAATTCTATCAACAAAAAACGTATATTTGCACCATTTGTGTAATGGCAGGGGTATATATGCACTACTTTTTTTAACGAGAGGCATATCTGCTCTAAATCGCAAAGTTGAAGAGTATACTTGCACCTTTTCCCTTTATATAGTATATTTAAGATTATAAGATTCTAGAAATAACTATATTATACACACTTTTAAATTAAGAATACCAGATTCAAAAACGTACATTCTTAAACTTCATGTCGACTCAATTAAAACACATAATATAAAATTAATAGGATATATTTAAGACTGTTTTTTTTCAAAGGTTTGGCTTTATATCAACCTCCTTATAATTTGAAAAATTAAATAGACTTCACATCTACTTATCGACAATTATAATTTGGAAAATTAAATAGACCGGTCACCTACTGATCCACAACTTTAACCATTTCTGTAAGAATGTAATTCTTCCAATTGCACCACGGAGGAAGTAAGTGTTAAAATAATGTTTTGGGTTCCTCAGATGTTTTGGCCTGTCAACACACAAGGACAACCTTAATAGACGTACGTGAATGCATTACTCATTAAGCACTAGGCTAATACTATAACATTTATCCCAATCCCTTCAAGAAAATTAATCTTATCTTTGCTTAATCAAATCACTAATTAGGATTAAGAAATTTGATTAACGTACAGTGTAAGCGAGTATACTCTTAAATGTACATAGCACAATGCAAACATTTTCCAAAAGAAAATCCTTCTTTTTTTTTTTTTTTTTTTTTGTTGTTGTTTTCAAGATAGGAATAATTATATTCCTTGAAGATTCTATGAATCAAAAGCAAGGCTAATTAAATCAAGAACAACAATATCCAATTTGTCAATTTGGATCTATCTATGAGTCATTGGGTGACAGCTCTTTGTCTTGAAAATTTCCTCTTCAAGCCAAACAATTATCTTTTTCTTTTACTATTCTACATTTGGTGGTTCTATAATGCATTCTTAAAAACCCGAAAAAAGATAAAAAAGTATTGCTGAGAAAGCTGTGTTAAGCTGTTATATGCTCTAATGAAAATGGCAGCAAGTATTATCACATTATGAAAGCTTCCAATAGAATCACCATATCGTTTCATAAAGATATTGTTGACACCAAGTAATGAAAAGCTACATTTCAACTAACCAATCAATATTAATTTGGCGTTATTTTATAGAACTAGCTAGTATACACATGTAGCACGTATATACCGGTCTTCCACTATCAAATTACTCCTCATACTATTTTTACAACCAAAGAAATTAGTGAATAATAGACTGTTTTTTACTTTTTTCTACTTAAATATCAGATTTTTGTTGATTAAAATTATAAATATTTACTTTTTAGCTCCTTAAATTGAGAAATGACCATTGTCATGGAGTTTCAACCTTCACATGTCCAACTCCATGGGCATGATAGCGTCTTGAATTTTATCTCTGAAATTTAAAATTTCAAGATAGTGACTATTTTTCAAAAATAGAGTTAAAAAATAGTCGGTAAACACTATTTTTATGACTTTTTTGTAGTACAGATCGAACTCGGGACGTGCCCTCTCAATTTTTGAAATTGAGGGGAATATATATTTTAAGCCAGAAAGATAGCTACCCCATATATAATAGTATTATACAGGCCAATGGAAGTTGGAAGCGAGTAAAAGAAGAAAGCCATGGCTATTAGTTTAAGGACAAATAAAATAATGGAATTAATTCCGATAAGGTTTAGTTATTATATTAGTGATATAGTATAGACCTACCCATAGAGTTTTATAATTCTGGGGTCGACAAACTAGCTAGCATAAAGAAGACTCTAAATTTATAATCTCTTACTTACAAATGTGTTTGGAGGAATAATAAAGTGAGATTTGGTGAGAAGTGATAGATTGGAAATATATACTATGTGCCTTACACGATTTATTTAAGTGAGGTATGCCTTACTTTAAAGATGTCAATTCTCCAGTGATGACATAGATTGAGAGTATAAGGTCCTACTTGGTTAATTTAAATGAAAATTTACATTAGTTTTAAGGGTGCCCTCACGTAATTAAACTAATTAAAGACCCTGATAATTTAAAAATAGTGTAGCTCGATTACAACGTAACAAAACTTTGCGATAAGTTATACTTATAATTTGGAGGTAGCTTTCATAAAAGAATTTTATTCAATGTTTTATTACTTGGAAGTTTCTTTCTTTTCTTTTTATATATTTTTTTTCGATAATACCATTTAGTATATCTCATTGATCTAGTTTATTTGAATTCACACCTCGTAACTGACTAAAGAAATAAGGAAAAGGTTTAAATTCGTCTTAGAATTTTGCGAAATATTTCAAATTGTTCTGCCGTTAATAGTTAGGATGAAATATCTGCTTATGATTATAATATTGGCTCAAATATACATTTATTGATTAATAACGATAATTATTCAACACATCGACCTTTTTTTACAAGGAAGAAATGGTCTACACAAACTAGTCTAGATTTTCATCTTAACTTTGAAGATGAGGATCCTTTGTTCAGGCAATCACAACATCATTTAAACGTTAAGATTTTATTTAACTGTTCAAATAGTAACTAAGATAATCTTTTTTAGATGGAAAAAATATATATTTTTATTTTTTATTCGATGTTCGATACTTATATTGGACACAACTAAATTTAATTTGCGCTAAGAAATTCGCATTAGCAAGCGCTCTCTCAACCGTCTCCGAACCACAACTCTTGTTGGGTAAAAAAGAAAACATTAATCGTGCCTGATTGTCAGCTTGGCTAAGCATTGACAGCTGTACTCTAACCATTACGCCACGTCACCACTCCTTCCCTCCTCTTCTTTTAAAACCCCTCGCCCCCTTCAAAATTCTCCAAACTCCAAACCAAACCTCAAAATCCCAAACTCTTCTTTTCTTCCACTCCAAAATCCAAATATCAAAAGGAAAAAAAAAAAAAAAAAAAGAGAGAAATGGAAGGATTAATTCCATTTGTATACAGAGCAATAATGGATTACAAAAACACAAGACAAGGAGGCCAAATGACAAATTCACCAACATGGATGAATAGTAATGACTCCCTGTTTGGTTCTTACATGAGACTTCCAAGCGGTTCGGGTCGGTTTGAGAATTCGGATATACAGTTATTCGGGTCACCCGACAACGGGTTAATGAATTCATCAACTTCTTCAAACAGTGCCACTAAGAGGTGTCATTGGATTTCTACTCGTGCTGTTAATAGATAAATTACTTATTTGGAAGACCAAAAAAAGGTCAAAAATATATGGTGGTGGGTTATTTAATTTAATGATAGTAATAGAAGGAAATTGTGTGTGGGAAAAACTGTTTTTATGTTTAGTTTTTTAGCTTGGTGCAAGTGTAAGGATAACCAAAAAAGGGACCTTGCACTTTATGTGTTGTTCTTATGTGAAAATTCAAAGTGTATATTATTACTATATGGTTAATGTATTGGTGTTTGTTTGATAACTAATTAAGAAGCAAACATTCATTTTATTTTAGTTTTTCTCTAGGATGGTTTGAATCAACTATTGCATATTTTAAGCTCTTGATTCTAGATACAAGTTGCTCTATCATGCTTTTATAGTATGATTTATTATTTTCATTATGTCTTTTTTCATGTACCGAAAATAATCTCTCTATCTTGCATTCAAATAGAGATAGGGTAAGATACTAGCTTTTATCTTTCTATCGTAGCGCCGTTTTTTGTGAGATTTATTTGGATATGTTATTGTTATTCAAAATAAGTTGAATAAAAGAATGAGTGATTATCAACCTTACAAAAGTCATTGTCCAACTAGGCCAAACACTTCTTTTCTTCCACTCCAAATTAGCTAAAAGATTAAACTTCCAAATTCCAAATATCAAAAAAAAAAAAAAAAAAAAAAAAGGAGAGAAAATGGAAGGATCAATTCCATTTGTGTACATGCAGAGCAATAATGGATTACAAAAATACAAGACAAGGTGGCCAAATGATGACTAATTCATCAACATGGATGAATAATAATGAATCCCGTTTGGTTCTTACATGAGACTTACAGGCGGGTCGGGTCGGTTCGAGAATTCAGATATACAGTAATTCGGGTCACCCGATAACGGGTTTTCATTGAATAATTCGTCACCTTTTTCAAACACTGCCACTCAAAGGAGTCATTGGATTTCTACTCGTGCTGTTAATAGATAAATTACGTATTTGGAAAAAAGGTCAAATATATGGTGGCTATTTAATTTGATGATAGTAATAGAAGGATATTGTGTGTGGAAAAAGTTGTTTCTACTTTTAGTTTTTTAGTTTGGTGCAAGTGTAAGGATAACCAAAAAAAGGACCTTGCACTTTATGTGTTGTTCTTATGGTGAAAATTCAAAGTGTATATTACTATATGGTTAATGCATTAGTGTTTGTTTGATAACTAATTAAGAAGCAAACATTCTTTTTTTTTTTTTTTTTTTTCTCTCTGATGGTTTTACTCAGCTATTGCATCTTTTAAGTTCTTGATTCTAGATACTAGTTTAAGCATGTAAATTGATAGTTTGGATTGAACTTGAGCGAGTCAAAATGAGTTGAATCACTCTTACCAAAAGAATTTGATGTTAGTAACAGAATGAAAGTGCGTGAAAAAAGTTTTTCGGGTTTTTTATTCTTTAATTTTTTTTCCTATGCTGTTTAGCTTGGTGCAATAAGTGTAAGGATTAACCTAAAAAGGGACCTTTACAGCTATGTGTACTAATGGGAAAACTCAAAGTGTATATTACTGTTTGGGTAATGTATTAGTGTTTGTTTTATAATTAAGTTGTATTAATTTTTTGGACAAGGAGGCAGACATTCATTTTATTTTATTTTTCTCTGCGATGGTTTGATTCAACTATTCCATATTTTAAGTTCTTGATTCTAATTACCAAGAGGAAAAAAAAGTTCTTGATTTTAGATACGGGTTTTGAATTGAACTTAAACGGGTCGAAATGAGCTGAATCAACCTTGCTAAAAGTCATTGTCCAACCCAGTCACAAGCATAATTTGTAAATTTGATGTTAGTAACGGAGGGAAAAAGTGTGAAAAAGGCTGTTCAGTTTTTTTTCTCTTTAATTTTCTTCCTATTGGTTAGCTTGGTGCAGTTTGTCTAAGGATAACCCAACAGGGACCATAGTGTTATGTTTTCTTATGTGGGAATTCGAAGTGTATATTACTATACAGATTACAAGGGCCGATCTACCGTCCAGCTAGCGAATACCGTTGGCAAAAAATTATAATATACATATAAGGCATTTTTAAATTCTTAATTATTTATATATAGAGAGAGAGTTTGAATATCCTAAACACAAGAGAAGTGATTGGTTCAGTGGTTTAGGGGGTTCTAAATCACCATGATGTTGCAAGTTCAAATTCCAGACACTACATTTTTATTTTCGAACCCCGCTCAATGAAAATTCTGAATTCGTCACTGTTACCATAGTAATCTATTTTATAATGTGTAATAAATAATCAAGCTTTTCTTAATTTTCTTGACAAGAAGGCAAACATTCATCTGATGATTTGATTTAACTATTGAACGTTTTAAATTTTTTATTGTGGATACGCGTCTTTCATGATAACTGGCCAGAAAAGGCTTAAATTTGTTTTTGTCTCTAATGCTTTGAATCATTCAACAATTTTATGATCTCAATTCAAAAGTCCATTCGCCCTTGTAAATAAAAAAAAAATGAAGGTAAAAGCTTATATTGTACAAGTAATGAAAAGAAATTAAGATACAAGTTTGTTATTTGAACTTCACAAAGTTAAAGATAGAGCTGTGATCATAAAGGATATCATCAATTCTTAATTGTGAAAATATTCCACGGATGTGAACAAGCTAGACCATGGCATCTTTTTGTTTGGTTTTGACCAAATAGATTGAGTGTCAAATAAGCTAGTTTAAATAGTAGTAAGAAAATTTAAAAATAAGAAGAGCAAGACACTTTCTGGCTGGATAATGACTTTCTTGATCATATTCAGCATGAATAGGAACTGATAAATATGAGCAATTTAAATGCTGTTACTTGAATGTGTGGATTTGACTTGCTTTTATGTTTAGTATTTTTATCGTAAAAATTAGGCGGAATGTACAGTTTTTTTTTTATTGAGGAGCCATTATTTGAAAAGTAATAGGAAAATAGTCACACTTAATGTAAAAATAAAATTTAGACAAAGACATCCTACTTAAAACACAACAAAACTTATAAAAGTTGAAGACTCATTTCTTAGTTTTGAACTCAAACTCAATTAGTCATTCATTGGGTTTGAAACTCCAAGAAGTTTTTGAACATCATGAATTGTTTATCGGGTTTGAAATTCCAGTAATTTTTTAAACGGCATGAATCATTCCTTGGGTTTAAAACTTCAGTATAAATTTTAACCCCGTGAATCATTTCTTGATTTTAAATTTATGAAGATTTGTACCCCACGCACCGTTATTTAAATTTGAAACTCCATCAAATTTTGAACCACATAATTTTCCATTAGTTTTGAAACTCCAATAGACTTTTGAACTTCATGAATCGTGTCTTGGGTTCCACTTATTTATACTTCAAATTTCAGCACTGTTTGTTTCAGTTGTTCCATGTTTTAGTTAGGCGTATTTTTTTCTAAAATATTTTTCATATCGAAAGCGTAGTTAGGTATTAATAGTCTTAAAAAAATAATTAATATTGATAGCAGATATTAATAGTGATTTTTTCAAATCAATTTTCCTATTTTTATCAACCTTTACAGAACGGAATAGCGAAAGGGTCTTGGGTTCTTGCTGGTCGTGCTCATTGTAATTTTTTCTAGGTTTTCTTTTCTTGTTTTTCTTTTTAACAGCACATGATCTGTTTGTTATTTTTGCGTTAGGTAAATTAAAAACTCATGGCTTGACCCCTTTCCCCATGAAACTACCTTTTATGTCGAATCTTGAGCATGACATTTAAAATGATAAATAAGACTCCTTTATTCGTTGTTCTACAATTTTTTGTAGGTTTGGTAAAATTAGCTCATTAAAATATGATTCATCAAATGCGTTCACGTTTAGACGAGTTAATGACCATCGTTTATTTTCTCAATCATTTTTTACCATCAAATTAAATTCAACTCATCTAACAATTGAGTTGATTTGAACTAATTATGTATCCATGAGAAGTTTTGTTAAAATAAACTTTTTTATTTTATATATTAAACAAAAAAGTTGTATTAGGTAACTAAATAAATTATAAGAAAAATAAAATAAAGACATTAGCTTTGGTATGCGTAGAGTCAGTTGGGTTATGATGATCTACTATTATTTAGAGCAAGTTTGGCCTAGAGGCTAAAAACTGTTTATTTTGAGAAGTGTTTTTTTAAAAGTGCTTTTCAAAAAATACTTTTTATAAGAAGCAGTTTGTGTTTGGTTAATTCATTTGAAAAGTGTTGTGACTGCTTTTAATAAGCAGATTGTGTTTGACTAACCTTCTTAAAAAAGTGTTTTTGAGTGTCAAACTACGAAAATGGACAATTATCAATGAACATTTACTATCAAGATTATTTTACAGAGAGATATTATTTTAAATATCCATTATGAAAGATTCTAATTAAGTTTTTACTTTTATTTAATTAAAATTTAAAACTACATATTAAAATTTCAATTAATATATAATACATATATGAATAAAAAATATATACTATTAAATATTGATATATCAACACGATGATTTAAATATACTAAAAATCTAGAACCAAAATAAAATTCAAAATCATCCACAAATTATAAAATTCTATTACATACGTGAAAGCTAACTTTATACTACGTAAAATTGAAAAAAAAAATCTCAATTAAAAATTAATGGATTAATGAGGGATATACTTGGTAATATATATATTTTTGGTAGGAATATTTTTGTCTTTAAAAAAATAACTTTCTGCTTCTGCTTTTTTCAAGAAACCCAACCGCAGAAAAACTGCTTCTGGTTCTACTTAAAAGCAGTTTTACTAATTGGCCAAACACCTCAAATATCTTAAAAAATGCCTTTTCTCCAAAAAAAATAGGAAAGAAAACTTTTGACCTCAAAACCGCTAGGCCAAACATAGTCTTAGTCCATCTTGATTCAATTCTTCCCGGCACAAATAACTTTTGAACAAGTTAGTGACCCCTCATAAATTCAAACTCCAACCATTCGACACTTTGCATTTTGTATATCAGTAATACTTGAACAAAAAAGGAATACATATTTGAATCAGCACAAGAAGAATAGGTGGTAGGTAGCTTGTGGCGTTTGGTTCAAGCTTTTGAAAACGATTTCTTGCAAAAAATTTAAAAACTCACTTTGAAGCTTCTGCAAAAGCCATTTAATTTTTTAAGGAAACGTCAAAAAGCTTTTTCACGTTTAGTTTGTTCTTTCTGGTTTTTAACGTTTGTCGGGAAACACTCCCGCCTAAATAAATAAAGAAGGAAAAAAACTTATTCTTTTTTTCGCAAGCTCTCTTTTTCGAGATTTTGAACCAAACACTAAAGATCTTTGAATAAAATACCACCTATTTCTCTTCTGTTGATTGAAAAATTGATTCTCCATCTAATATAAGGTCGGAGTTGTTAGCCAGTTGTGGCAGTTTATTAGGAGGATTCAAAATTATAAAATAATTTAATACACAAGAAAGTTAACATACAGTATATATATATATATATATATATATATATATACATAAACAAATTGATATATATATATACTGTAATTTTCAAACAAAGAGTTATGTTATTCGGACTCTTCAACATTTTTAGACAATCTGAGTAATATAAACGAAGAGATATCGATTGACTCCCTTTAAATAAGAGTAGTTCTGCCCCCGGAAGGGCACGAGAGAATACAATAGTAAAGTTTAAAAGGTTAATAAAATATGGCCCAAGTATACAGATGCCCTCGAAAAGGAAAACAATTATCATTTGCAATCTCCTTTTCAAATTGAATCTATGCTATGCGATGATTATCGAGAGTAAATATAAGTAATAAAATCATTAAATAAATCACAGTGGAGTATTATATTTCTAAACTATGCGAGAAGTACAACAAGAATATAAATTTTACATTTTAAAAGTTAGTAATAACAAAAGTTTTGGTTAAAGATGACTTAGTTAGGAGATAAGCAAAAGCAGATTCAGAATTTGAAGACCGCGGAGGCATTATTATCTTAACATAGACGCTAGCTAAACTATCAATGACAACTGAGAGATAATAGTTGTGTCGGACCGGGAATATGAGTTGTAATCTAATACTTAGATGTTAACATTTTTTAAACAACTTAGAGCTACAGCCTAGTGGTGAATGTTGTGCAAATTATACGTATGGTTGCAGGATCGATTTCCGGGTACATCTTTTGGTGCTTACTATTTTTTGGGTTAAAGGCACAATACCTAGTGCAAAAAAAGATGATTAACAAATAATGTGATGGAAAGCACAAAAGGAATTCGATCCGGGGTCAATGCTGTGGAAAGCCGCGGCCTCAATTAGTGCACCAAGTACATTTATGCTTTTAAGAGTTAAATATATATTACTTTTTCAAGGTGTATACACATATATTAAAAAAAAAAAACTGGGTTAATAAGCGCACGTGCCCTGCGTCCTCACCGCGTGGGTCCGCCTTTGGAGTTAAGAAGGATTAATATAGGACACTAACTTTTTCCACTAGACCGTTGACACTTGCACCAATGCATATCCTACATAACTTTTACAGATCAGGTTCGAAATTCATTCAACGACTCGAGCGAATTGGGGTAAAATAAAAGAGAAAAAAAAGATTTCCATGACATACAACATTTGAATAAACGGAACTCAAGACTAAATAAATTCCTATGTTTCAATTATTGGTTTATGTAACTTTGATTCAACACGAATGTTAAAATAGAATCAAAACATTTAAAAAATTATAATCTTAAATATATCATAATACTTGTGAGATAAAATATTCTTATTACTGAAATATAAAATTGAGCATTGGTCGCATAGGAGCTCCTGTATTGTATCTTAGAGATATAAGGAAAAAGTTTACTCACACCGGGTGTTTAGATCAGACCAATGGATATATATCATGTGTTTGAATATATATAACTATCAATTAATCATGATTAGATAGTGGACATATTCACTTCATTAAATCAGTTAACCATAGTAAATTGCATGATTTGGTGTAAATACCTGGCGTGGACAGGTATTTACTGACATATAAGGTGAGAATCAGCCCATGCTGTTTTTGTTTAATTGTTTGGCAAGTTGGCAAATACCATATATGATTGGGCACACTGCGAGGTGACTTTTTCTTAACAAAATAAGAGTACGAGCACGAAGTTATAGTGTTGCTGCTTACTTTAGGGAATTAATATTCAAGATCCAAATCTAGTTCACAATGGGTGATCAGGTTACTTATGTTAAATTGTTAGTAATAATTAACTGGGAAATTCTGGTCACAAAATCACCAAAGAATTTCTGATTATGAGAGAAATAACAAATTGAAACAATGCCGAAAATGTATAGTCGCTCATCTCCGGTTAGAGGCGTCAAATTGGCGAGTAGAGCTAAACTTGGATGGATTAAAATGGACAAAATTAATAAAGGGTTTTAACCTTTAATATATTTAGCCGCTCGGCCAAAACAATTATATCTGTTTCAATTATACATTAACTTTATATAAAATATGTACATATACATAATATACAAAAAAAAAAAATCTGATTATTATTTTGGCGAGCAGCTATACAGTGCAAAACTTTCATTAACAAACGGAGAATTTTATTTGGGCGGAGATAGGTCGTGTCAAGATGGAATAAACAACAGGAATTTATGTAGGATAACTTTCCTAAGGATCACTATTTATTTTTTGACCTTGTTAAAAGAAGTTATGCAAATAAAAAAAAACATTCCACCTTCTTCTTCCTTTTCCCTTCTTCTCATCCTTTCTCCTTCCGTTTACTTATTTGTGGACGGATTTACATGGTAATGTTCCATTAAACTTATATATAGTGTCTTCCTTAACGATTTGGATTTGTTTGGTTGGAGAAAAATGAAGAACACCATTAATATTGACGTTGTTGAAGAGGACAAGTGGATCTATTGATTTTTCAAGGTTCGGATTAAATCTAACCATTAAAAATTATTGGAATTGATATCAGAAAGTTATATATCAAATCTGAAGTTAGTTTTGATCAATTTTGCAGCAAAAGGTGTTGATGAATTTTTCACGCAGCAAGTTATGGCGACCACTAGAATATTGTGGCCTATTCTAGCGATTTGTTAGGATTTGTGGTCATAATTCCGTTGATCCGGCAGGATTTGACCACAAATCCCGATAATCCTTCAGGATTTGTGACAAGATAAGTTTTTGCCATTAATTTGAAATTCATCAAGATTTGTGCACAAATTCTTGCTATTCATCATGATTTGATTAGAAACCCTGACGATTATTGTGACAAGGCAAATTTTGTCCATCAATTTAAAATCTTTGCAATTCGCCAAGATTTTGCTAGGCAATGCTTATGCGAATCTATTCTTAAAAAAAAAAAAAAAAAAAATATATATATATATATATATATATATATATATATATATGATGGGACCAAAAACTCTTGTTTGTGCAAATCACCTAATATATAATGTATTATAGCTCAATCCGTTCAACTCTAACTAAGTTATAATTTATTTGTTTAATTATCAAACGAATAACACTTTTTTCTCTTTATTATGGATGTACTAAACTTTTGACAAGCTCTTTTATGGGTCAATTTACCCAATATTAAGCCAAATAAGTCCAACGTTAAGATGAGATGATTTGGGTTGTGCGCAAATTACCTGCGGCCATAAAAATGTATCCAGTCTAACTCGTCCGAAGTAAATCACATTTTCATGAGCTAATTTTCCACTCATATCCGGGGACAAGTGCGCAAATAGTTGTATTTAGGACTCCTATTTAAAGAATACCCGAAGCTTATAAGATTTTAATGTTTAACCGCTTAACTTATTATATAGCATCGATGGAGAAATTTAAAGAAGAGATAAACTTCAAAGTTCTTGGCCTTTGTCCTATAAGACCGAAGTTGGAAATCACAATCTGAAGTTTTAAATTTCGGATTGGAGGAGGAGGTGGAGGATTATCATTATCCATTAAATTTAAATTTTGAAATTTGAACTTGGAAGTTGGAAGAGAGAGAGAGAGAGACGAGTTTGAAATTAGACTTTGCCAAAACTTAACTCCAAACTAAAATATCTGAAGTTAGCATATTACATGTGCAGTTTAAACTTAATTAAGACATTCTGAGTCCAAAGTTATTACAGGAGTAGTGACCCCTGCTAATGCCTCTCATTCTTTTTGCCAAATCACATCCTGCCTCTCATTCTTTTTGCCAAATCACATCCTTCATTTCTCAACGTGATATCAGATTTTGCTCCTACCTCTAGTTACATCTCAAAAAAGAAAAGAAAAAAAGTTATCATAGCCACTTTGATGTTCATGTGAGAATAATAGATCACCCCACAAACGTACCACAATAGATCACATGCATGTGAAAGTTCCAATGCTGTCATGAAGAATATACTAATCTACAATTATGTCATAATATATGAACCAACCATGTAGTAATGATCACTCTCCGATCTTACTATCTTCCTCAGAAACAGTTGTCCCGTTTGTAGGAAACCTAGATACAAAAATACTCCAAGTTGACAAGTTTCTGACCTGTGTTACAAAAAACCAACTAGTGTACTTCTTACGTATGTCGGCCGTCTTGTTTTCGAGACATTGATATTCATAAACATGATAATCCCTATTTCCCACTATTTAATTGAATTGTACGAGGTTAAATCTTGCCACCCCCATCAATAAAAAGTCCATAAAACGACCAACAGTTTTCAGTTTCCATCTTCACATAATTCTTCAATTTTCTCTTCAAATGGAAAAAAACTCATTACTTATCATCACATTTTTCGTTACACTCTCATACAACGTTGCAATGGGTGGATTAATTTGTGACAATTGTGGCAAAACTCCGGTGCCATACCCGTTAAGCACGGGGCCAAATTGTGGCGATCAATCGTACAAAGTCCGGTGCAGTGGAGGGACACTATGGTTCGATTCGATGACAAATGTATCGTACGTTATTACATCCATTAGCCCACAAATCCAGAGAATGGTTGTTAAAACACCAACGCTATACCCCGATACATGTGTATTGTCCAATTTTTATTCTGACGGCCTCCAACTTGATCCAAATCTTCCTTTTAACATAACAGGAAGTAACACAATCTTGTTATTTAATTGCACGGACAACATGTTGCACTTGCAAGCACCGATAAATTGTTCTTCTACGTGTGTTTGTCACCCTTATGTGAATAAATTTCAAGAGTGGGCTGCTTGTAGGCGTCAAAATTTGTGTTGTATGTTTAGGACAGGAGGGTCACAAACTGAGTTTATGATTAGGTTGAATCCCAATGGGTGCATGGCTTACCAAAGTTTTGTAAATTTGGACATTTCTTTGCCAATTGAAAAATGGCCACAACCTGGACTGGAATTGATGTGGGAGATTCCAGATCCACCTGCTTGTAAGAAGGAAGTGGATTGTGATGTGTTGCAATTTTCAACATGTTTGGCTGATCCTAAAAATCCTGGAAAGAAGAGGTGTGCTTGCAAGTCTGGCCGATATTGGGATGCACAGGGATATTGTCAAAGTAAGTAATAACTCATACTTGATATCATTCCTTCGTTTTATTTCTGTGAACTTGTTTTATTGAGTTCGAAATTTTATATAAATAGACTTCTGAAACTCGCAATCTTAAATTTACCTTAACATCAGTGGCAGAGGTAGAAACTTGGCTACAGGTTCGATCGAATCCAAACATTGTGTTTGTGTTGAAAAAATTATTAAATTTAACTTAGTAATTATTACTTGAAGTTGTTATTCTAGAGTGCAGAACCCATAAAGTTGAAATTCTAGCTCCGTCTCAGTAGTTAACATTAAGGATAAACTGAGAAATTTAGAGTTAAATTAGTTTCACAGCTAAGATGTCATTCGTTTTGAAACAACTAAAAAAAATAATGTAACATGAAATGAAATAAGGAATTCGAGAGTACCTCTATTATTTTCTAGGAGACTTTTTCGTTTTATAGAATGATGAACAGTCTCATGCGGCCTTATCATGTTAGCTAATAGCCTAATACTATGATCATTTCAGGTGAAATCTAATTAAAAATTGTTAATTGTGTAATTTCTTTAAATTTTTCCTTCTTTTTAAGATAAGACAAGATAAGATAAATTTTTTAAGGAAAGGTTCAAAACGCATATACTTGGGCAAATCTCTTCTCGTCTTCTCCCTCCTATTGTATTGCTACTGAAATCACCAAGATTCAACTGCATGAACTTGATTGAAATTTTCATTCACGAACTTTGAAAGGTTAATTAATTAAATTTGTAGAATTGTGCCAATTAGATGGACTTAGATGGACTTCCATTTCCCTTATCCCTTCAATATTGGAAGTTGTGCTTTGAGCTATAGTAGTATTACAAAAATTAAAGTTGGGGATCCGATGGGTATAGAACATGGAACTTTTTTTGATTTACCAAGATTATGTTGCTGAATTCGACGTATACTCCTAATTTATTTCTATCTAGACACACCAATATACATTTAACGTAAGAAAAACTCAAGTATATGTGGCAATATTTGATTGGACATGAAATTCAAGGGCAAAATAATTTTTTTTTGAAACTTGTGATTTAAAATAAGACAGAGACATTTGTGGAGCTATAAATCATCTCATTAATGATAAAATGAGAAGTTTAAAGTTTAATTATTTCTAATTAAGAAAGTATGACATGCTTTTTGAGATAGATTAAAAATGAAAGTATGTCACGTAAATTAGAACGGATATACTCCCTCCGTCACAAAATACTTGTCACGTTTCACTTCTCAAAAGTCAATTTGACTAATCTCTGGTGCTAAATTGAATTACATTAATTCGATATTTTAAAATCAAAATTTAGATATTCGAAAACACGAAAAGTATCATTTTTTTGACTCTCGAGAAGCGAAATATAACTAATATTTTAGGATGGAGGGAGTAGTATATTTTTGTACTCTTTGTCAAAATTATATTGAAGTTTGAGAATTCTAGTCTAGACTTAGATTTTGACAACCAACTTAAGTACTTATTATAGCTCTACATACGTAGGGAAGTACACAACGTAGATTAAATAAATTGCAGTGAAATCTTCGAAGCAAAACAAATTTCTCAACTGGACCACATAGAGACTTTTACTCATGATATATATTCTTGGATTTCAAAAAAAAATAAAGGAAATAACTAGTTGTTCATTTGCTTCTGTACTTTAGCTTTTTCTAAAGAAGAATATAATATTAAATTCATCAAACTGGACCATCGGCTATTGTTTGGGGATTTGCCATAGATATTGTATCCTTGTTTACTAAAAGTACAATGAGAAAAATTTAATTAATTTTATGTTGATTTTATAAATGAACAAGTAATTTGAGACATATATTTTTAATAATGTGGCCAAGTAATAGGGGACGGTGAGAGTACTATCAATAGGAAAACATAAACTAAGTAAATTTTACTTACTTCCTGGCCAATCAAATATACACTACATGACTGCTGCCTAGGGAAGAATGATCATACTAACTTTCATAAATTAAACAAGAACTCATTTTCAGGCACCTGCAAATTAAGTTCAAAGCCCTGGTAAACGTTAAACATATTTAATTGAATTGACCAGGGAGCTGCACCTTTTTGGCATATTATGCGACTTAATTACTCTCTCCGGTCCAAAATAATTAATGTTTTAGCCTCAAAAAATTAGTCCACAATAATTGATGTTTCACAAAATTAAGGAAGAATTTAGGTCTCTTTTCGAAATTTGCCCTCGACACATTCTCATATCCCCATAATAATTATGTCTACCTAAAGATATAAAAAAATCATAATTAAGGGTATATAAGTTAAAACTCCTCTTAACTTTTAGAAGTTAGTGTATACCTTAATCCATGTACCCAAACTTAAAACCTCAATTATTTTGGATCGGAGGGAGCAATATTTAATACTCTCTCCGGCCCACTAATTTTTGGGGTTAGCTTAAGAAAGCTGATTAATTACACTAGTGAAAGGGTTATTTGATAGTAATATTCCCTTTTGTTAACTTTCTTAAAAGCAGAAGTAGTCAGCGTTGGGATCTGAAAAATAATTGAAAAACCCATTACATAGAAGGATAACTTTGAATAAAATTGATTAATAACCTCTTGGATTTTGAAAAATTCATTTATTTTGAACCAAGAAAAAAAAAAGTGCTAGAAATTCAGAGTGTACTATTAACAGAGTCTATGCCAAAAAAAAGGACAAAACAGAGAAGAAATACAGTTAATAAACCTAAACCCCCTTCAACTGTTGGATCATACATGTGTGGGCTAATTTGAATGTTTAAGTAGCTTCATACTTCTAACAATATTTTATCTTGCTACAGCTAATTTAATTGATTTGTTTCTTAATTTGTACAGAGTGTCGCCATGGCACAGCTTGCAAAATTCGAAGGAACAAAGCGACTCTTATTTCAGGTCTTTCTTGTTACTGCAACCACTTACTCAATTACTTTAATCTTTCCGTTAGAATTTACGTGACATAATTTGAATTGATTTAGAGTTTAAAAGGAAAAAGACTTTTACAATATATGATTTTAAACTTGTTATAACATTTGTATGATTGTAAAACTTTCGAATCTTATGACTTTAAAACTGAGTTTAACGTTTGTATGATTATAATAAAAACCTCTCTTTAAAGGTAAAATGGCTGGGAAGTATAACTTTGTTTTTAAATTTCAAAACGTGTCATTCTTTTTTAAATAAACTAAAAAATGCGCACACTTTAAACCGGAACTGAGGGGGTACTTAAACTCCTTAACTAATTCATTACACAATTTTGTCGTAGTCTACATCATTCTATCTTAATTCATCCTAACATGTTCTATCTTTCTTTTTTTCTTTTTTTTTTTTCCATTTTCAGTTGCTGTTATCTCAGTGCTTCTCATGCTCTTAGGTGGATTCCTAGTCCAAAGGCGTTACCTCATAAAAAGAAGAACTATAAGGTTACTAGTCAAAGAAAGAGAGGACATATTAAGTGCCAATACAAGTGGAAAATCAGCTAAAGTTTTCTCAGGAAAAGAAATTAAAAAATCAACCAACAATTTTGCCAAAGAAAACCTTTTAGGCTCTGGTGGATTTGGCGAAGTCTTCAAAGGCACTTTAGATGATGGAACTATAATTGCAGTCAAACGTGCAAAGCCCGGAAATGCTAAAGGCACGTTACAAGTCCTTAACGAAGTTCGAATCCTGTGCCAAGTGAACCATCGTGGCCTAGTTAGATTACTAGGTTGTTGTGTTGAGCTCGAGTTGCCTCTTTTAATTTACGAGTATGTTCCCAATGGGACGCTTTTCGAGCACCTCCACGGGTTTCGACTCCGCGAGTGGGCCCCGCTTAGTTGGTTAAGGCGTCTCATAATCGCTCAACAAACCTCCGAAGGACTCGCGTACCTCCATTCGTCGGCCGTTCCACCGATTTACCATCGTGATGTCAAGTCGAGCAATATTTTATTGGACAATAAGCTCGACGCTAAGGTTGCTGACTTTGGACTTTCTAGATTAATAGAGCTGAGCGAAAGTGAGAACACTCATATTAACACGTCCGCTCAGGGCACGTTGGGGTATCTCGATCCGGAATACTATTTGAACCTTCAATTGACGGATAGGAGTGACGTTTATAGCTTTGGAGTCGTGTTGCTTGAACTTTTGACGTCTAAAAAGGCGATTGATTTTAATCGGGACGAGGAAAATGTGAATTTGGTTGTGTACATGAAAAGGATCATGGATGGAGAGAAATTGATGGATGTGATTGACCCTTTTATCAAAGGAGGAGCAAGTAAAGTTGAACTGGAGACAATTAAGGCTGTAGGGAACTTATCAGCAGCTTGTTTAGATGAAAGGAGGCAAAACAGGCCATCAATGAAAGAAGTAGCTGATGAACTTGAGTATGTTATTGGTATTGTTACTGGTCAGGCTTCAAAAAGTTAGATATATTGTAATATTGGTAGAGTATGATCTCATCTTTGATTTTGTTCATCACTTAGTTATAAATTAGTTGCCTTGATTGAATGATTGTTATGTTGTTACATATTCAATTCACAATCTTTTTTCTACTTTGTGTGGATCTAAATTCTAAATCTGCAATGGTCTCAATCCTAATGGCTTACAGGTTTAAAGACACCAAATAGATGCGTTGATTAATAAAAAAAAAAAATCAAAAAAGACAAATGGCCCATGCAGGTCTCGAACCTGCGACCTTCGCGTTATTAGCACGACGCTCTAACCAACTGAGCTAATGGGCCTCTTTGTGCAAAGTTCTTAATATATTATATGTCTCTATATGGAATCCTACCTCACCAAAACAAATTTATTTCGAAATAAAAGAGCTTTATCTGAAACTGAAACTCCATATATTATATTTTTCCTATGTACCTTAAAGAAAAAGAAGGCGGAGAATGTATTGAGAAATTGACCAAGTTTTTAATTTTAAGTTTTCCCTTTAATTTCACATATGTTATAGTAATAAGATTGATAGGTAGCAATGAGCCAATGAACTTTTTTTTTATTGATTGAAACATGTGTAAACTGTGAGTTAACTACTACATCAAAATAAATAAAAGAAGATAAGGGCATGGTGGATATGTCAGGATGCCTCTGATATAACATATGTTATCTTTAGCAACTATTGGCATAATCCCAGATTTTTTTTAGAAAAATGAAAAAGGAAAAAAAGAGGTTATAAGAAGAGGAAGAAAAGTGAATAAATGAATGAACGAGCAAGGAAGCTTATGTTATTCAATGTAAAAATTGTTTGATAATTATAGTGACGTGATGATATTTCAGTGGTTGTGTCTTTTCTTTAATTTTTAGGGGAGGAGAAGAAAATTAATTGCGCTCTTCAACATATTCAAAAAGAGAAGACAAAAGAAAAGACAATAATGCTTCTCTTCAAATGTACCTACTTAATTCTTGATTCTCATTTTCTTATGTCTATCAAGTTTCTTGAAATGAACAACAACATTGTTTTTCACAGTTCAAAAGAAAAATACTTGTTCACACTCATGATTACTAGCAAATAACGACATTAATACATATTAATTAATCATTATTAATAAGTGTATATATAAAACACATGTTTAATGTGCTAAACAAAAAGCTACCCTTCCAGTCCCTCCCAAAAAAAAAAAAAAAAAAAAAGGAGAGAATTCGGATGGTGCTTGACTTTACACGGAGTAGAAAAATAAAGGAAAGACTTTTAAAAATTATGATCTAAAATAATCCATAGATATTTGTATGACTATGAATCATCTCACAAATCAATATTTTAAAGTTGAATTAAGTACTAAATAAAAAAAATACTCCCTCTATCCCAATTTATGTGGCACAATTAAAATTTCGAGTTTCAAACTTCTAAACTTTGACTGTGAATTCAGAGGTCATAAGAAGAGGAAGAAAAGTGAATAAATGAATGAACGAGCGACGAAGCTTATGTTAATCAATGTAAAAATTGTTTGATAATTATAGTGAAGTGATGACATTTCAGTGGTTGTTTCTTTTCTTTAATTTTTCAGGGGAGATTAATTGCAACTTTCAATATATACAAAAGAGAAGACAAAAGAAAAGAAAATATCGTTCTATTGTCTTATGTCTATATGTCAAACTAGTGATCATATTCGCACTTTGCGCGGTTATAAGTAGTAATAGTATATCTACATGATGACCAACAAACCAATAATGAATATAAATTTATACTATTCTTCTTTTCAGGGAGAAAGAAAATCCGCATAAACAACATACATTTTGAGTTAATTCACACGTTAAGGTTATTTAGAACATATATTCCTATATAATATGTAGTCACATGAAAAAGTTTTAATATTAAAGTCATAAATTTTTAAAAAATCGAAGCTTTAGGAGTCTATCATTTTTTTCATGATTCTTTAATTTCCTGTATGTATATATATATATATATATATATATATATATATATATATATATATATATATATATATATATATTGAACCTGAATAAGGGAAAAATAATGAAAAGGAGGGAAAATGGCACTTCCTTCATTTCCATGTTTGATATAGTTTGACGATTGGAATGAATTTAAGAAAAAATGACATCTTAAAATTTATGATCTTAAATATATTATAAAATTTGTATAACTATAGTACTTTCGAAATTTGTGATCTTAAAATGTAACAAATTGAAACAGAGAGAGTAAATAAATTAGTTACATAATTCCAGTGGTCACTGCTTTTTTCTTCTGCCTCTACAACCTTTAAAAATACTTGAAAAGTGATGGAGATAAAAAAAAATATATATATATATTATTAATTAGCTATATAAAGAAACAATTAAACCGTAGTAGAGAGCAAAAGAGAAAAGGTGAATGCAAGATACATGAGTTCTAGTGTTATATAGTATTCAAATATTAACAACACATCTACAGCTCATGAGCAAAAGAAAGAAGGCATCAATAGATTCACTATATATCAATCAAGATGAACATCATCTAAAAGTCATTGGTGGTTTTTTTTAATCCTAATTTCATGTTTTTCTGTATAATAAAAAAGCATAAAAAAATATGTAAAGATGAAATCTAAAGAGGAAGAAAATGATTGATAGGTAGCTTAAAATTCTGCTTATGTTAGCGTGCATTTAAAGGAACACTACAGTGGTTCCTTAGGGAGAGCTAAAGGCAAAGGCACTATAAATATGCTAATCATAAGCTTTGCCGTTTCGCACACACATCTTCAAAATATTAAATCTTATTTATCATAAAGGCTTATTTTATTGACATGAATAACAATTATGGGAGAAGTTACCGTCAGATCTCTTTATAACGACACCCGCATATAATAACATCTCTATAATAACCAACTTTTTTCGAAACCGATTTTTTATGTTATATTTTACTTCTCTATAACAGCATTTCACATATAACAACAACAACTAACTTTATAACAGTACGCTCTTTATAAAATTACCCTCATATAACAGCTATCTTCTTTTTTTTTTGGTAATATAATAATTAACTATCTTTATAAAAATTGAATAACTATGATTACCAATAATAAGTGTAGGGATTTTGACCAAATATTTGATCATTTAATACACTATTACACTAAAAAAATATTATATGATTTTCATCATTTAACGATTTTTCTCCGTTATACAAAGTGTGATTAAGTTTAGAATTTGGCAATTAAAAATAAAAATTAGATTTTATGCATCTTTTTTGCCTATAACAGCGAAATATTATTTAAATGGCAATGTTGTTATAGGTGTATAACAACCATTCTCTATAACAGCTGAAAAATTTCAGACCCAACGATGCTGTTATAAAGAGGTTTGACTGTACATAAAAAGATCATGGAGGGAGAGGATAAGTTGAGCAGGCTATCTAGAGATTTTTTTTTTGTGTGTGGAATTGTTAACATAATTTAAATGAAGAGAACGAAAGAAAAAAAAATGGGAAATTAGATAAATAGGATTCTTGAGATTCTTCAAAGAAGAGGACAGGATGTAACTTTTTTGTATAATTAAGGTAATTTGATACGAGTGATAAATATTATTAATTAATAGAGAATATATGAAGATATAGATGGGTGAATTATGGGGATGATTTTTTAAAATGAAATAATTGAGAAAAATGAAAAAAAAAAAAAAAAAAAAAGGAGAAAAAAGATAAATAGGATCCTTGGCAATAGAGAGGAGCCACATAGAATTGACTATGTCTAGCTTTATATTATATATAGATATAGATTACGTTTCTTGAAATGAATAACAAAATAACCATAAGTATATATAGATTCTCGTAGGTTGATTATCCAAATGTATAACTTTTTCCTAAAAACTATTTTTCAAAAGTTCAAAAAAGCACCAGTGCCGCTTATTTTCATTGAGGAAATACTTATTCACACTCATTATCTATATCGAATCATATGAGCTTATATCATGATTTAATAGTAAATAATGACATTAATGTATATTAATTAATCATCATTATTAATACGGAAAAGGCTCAAATATGCCATCCAACTATCGAAAATGGCTCATTTATATATAATTTACATGCTATAGGAAATTCATTTATGTGTTAGAAAATGGCCCAAAGCCACTCATCAATAGTTTGACTCATTTAGCCATCGCCGTTACCCAAATGACTCATCTATGCCCCGGTTTTACAATACCATATATGACACGTGGCCTCCAACTAGATTATGGTTGTGGGTGGATAAGGTGTGTGGGTCGGATTTTTTATTAATTTGATATTTAAAAAGAGAGAGAGAGACGTGTCATATACGGTATTAGATTAGAAAACAAGCGTTAATAAAAAATGGCATGGATGAGTCATTTTGGTAACGGACGATGATATCTCAAACTATTGATGAGTGGCATAAATGGCCAATTTCCTATAGTTCGATGGCATAAATGAGCCATTTCCTATAGTTCGATACCGAGCCAAACTATCGACGAGTGGCATAAATGAGTCATTTTCAATAGTTGAATGGCATATTTGAGCCTTTTTCCGTTATTAATAAGTGAGTATATAAATACATGCTTAATGTGTTAAACAAAGAGCAAGTCTTCCAGTCCTCCCACCAACCCTTCCAAAAAGAGAGAGAGAGAGAGAGAGAACATATTTACTATTCTCTTCGTTCCAATCAATGTGATGGTGCTTGACTGCACAAAAAGTTTAAAAGAAAAATAATTTTTTTTAGAAATTATGATTTAAGTAATTCATAGATATTTATGTAGCTACAAATCATCTCATTCAGGGCCAAATTGATATTTTAAAGTGGCATATATATATATATATATAGAGAGAGAGAGAGAGAGAGAGAGAGAGAGAGAGAGAGAGAGAGAGAGAGAGAGAGAGAGAGAGACGTTTGAATCTGAATGCACATCTGAATGATTAAGATGTTGTTTCTAGATCTGAACACTGAATGATTAAGACTGTTTGTTTTTCAACACCTGAATGTGCATAATGTATTTATCTAAACATGATAAATATACAATTCAAATAAAAAGTAACTATATATTATAAATTAAATATAAATCTAATAAAGTGAAATTATTATTTGATAAAAACAAAATATTTATGTTCACTAGTGATGGTAAAGATGTTTTCTAGTGGTGGTGGTGGCTGCCAATGGTGTTGTTGGTAATTGACGGTAATGCTAGTTATGATGGTAGAGGTGGTTGATAGTAGGATTGGCTGCAGTAACAATAGTGGTTGGTAGTGATGGCGGCGACGGCGACGACAGTGGTGGCTGTTGATATAATTATAATGATGAAAGTGGTAGGTGTGGTGGTCGACAATAGTAGTTGTCAATGGTGGTGGATTGCAGGTTGTGATGACAGAGGTGGTTGGTGATGGTGGTAGTGGTTAGTGATGGTGGAGGTGGGGTGGGGGTGGAGCTGATGGTAAAAATTATCCATACAAAAATACCTCTTAATGATATTATGACTTTATTAAAGATATTAATGATTAAGATATATTCAGATCAAGTAAGTGGTTAGATCTTAATGTAAACAAATGCAATTAATGGCTCAAGGTCTGAACCATTCAGATTCAGACCTCCATTAAGTGCAAACAAATGAGATCTAATAAGACCACCAAAGGATGTGGTGAAGTGGATGGGCTGCTCCTTCCTTAACCCGAGTTCCGGGTTCGAGCCCTGAGTATGAACAAAAATGGACAATTCGTAGGAATGCCTCTTATTCGGGATGGTTTTTAATTTTTGTCTCTCAAATTGTTGGTATTTAATTTTTGCCCTTCGCTTAAAATATCTTGAGGTTCTGGGTTCGAACCCCGGCTCAAGCATAAAAATAAAAATAAAATCGCAAGGCAAGGCTTTTGAAAGTGTCTGCCTTATGCGGCATAGGTTGCCTTATAAGGCAGACTTTTAGTTATGCTAAGACAACCTTTGCAGACGACAGAGGTTGTCTTAAGGCATAACTAAAGTTATGCCGGATTCGGCATAAGTTGCCTTATAAGGCATATTTTTACTTATGCCTTAAGGCAACTTATGCCGCATAAGGCAGACTTTTCCCAAAGCCTTGCCTTGCGATTTTTTTTTTTTTTTTTTGACTAAACGAGAGTTCGAACCCAGAATCTCGAGGTATTTTTGGCCACTTTTTAAGCAAATGGTAAAAATTAAAGACCAGCAATTTGAGGGGCAAAAATGAAAGACCACCCTAAAAGAAGGGCAATCCATGCCAAAATTTGGGCAATTTGCACGATTGCCCTTTGTTGGGGGTGGTCTTTAGTTTTTGCCCCTCAAATTGCTAATTTTTGTCTTTTCTCATTTCTCTTTCTGCTTTTTTATGTTTACCATCTTGCTGGACTAAAAAAAAGAAGCTTTCGAGTATTCCACAATATTTTTTTCGCCTAAAATACCTCGAGGTTCTGGTTTCGAACCTCGACTTATCATAAAAATAAAAAAAATTCGCAAGGTAAGGATTTGCACAAAAAGTTCTACTTTATGCGGTAGACTTTGCCTTAAGGCATAAAAAATCGGCCGGAGAGACAGAACTTTGCCTTGTAAGGAAAACTTTTAGTTATGCCTCAAGGAAAAGTTCCGCCTTATAGGGCATATTTTTAGTTATGTCTTAATTAAAAGTCTGCCCCATAATCCCATAAGGCGGAACATTTCTTTGAGGCGTAGACTTTATCTTATAAAGCAAACTTTTAGTTATGTCTCAAGAAAATAAAATTTTTAGTTAAGACATAACTAAAAGACTTTTATAAGATAAAGTCTACGCCTCAAAAAAAAATTCCGCCTTATGGGATACACTTTTAATTGTGCCTTAAGTAAGGTAAAATTTTTCCATCAGGCATAAACAAAAGTGTGTGAAAAAGGAACACCGGAGCTCTTTAATTATTAAATTAATAAAGTACAAAACAAACGGAACATGACCGAAAACAAAAAAGTAGAAACAGAAAAGATGCTGTGATTCCACTATAAAATGAAAAGCACATAAAATATTAGTGAAAAGAAAAAAAAAAAAAAAAAAAAGGTCATCTCCGTCACCCCCTCAGCCACCGATCAACCGGTTATCCCCACTGTAAGTAACTTTTCCATCTATCTGAGGTTAAAGCTTTCCTTTTTGGGGTTTATGCTGACGTGTAAAATCCTTGCCTTTTTTTTTTTTTCAATTGGTGGTGTCTGTAACATTTTTGGGATACTTTCCCCATTAGACACATCTGTTAACTTCCATAAGCTTTTATATATTAGAGTAACAATGTCCATCAAAAGTTTAAATAAATAACCGCATAACACTTGTTAGCTATGATTTGAATTCTGGTCTTTCATGGTTCATTCTTTCTACCAAGATATATGGAAAGAAATCACCGGGCTTACCACCAAAGGTTATAGTGGACTTATAAGTACGTTGTCGTCAATAAAGTCATTTTTTTTATAGGACGCATTTCAGCTGCCAAAGTGGGACTTTCTGGTGCGAATGCAGATTAGTTGAGCCAGAAGCGACCATCGGGCACTAGGTGAGAAACCCAAAAAGAGAAAAAAAAAAAAAAAAAACAGCGCAGAGCCCCCAAAGTGGGACTTCCGGCGTGAATCTGGATTAGCTGGGTCCCAAAGGAGGTACCGGACACCAAGTTAGAAACCAAAAAGAAAAGAAAGAAATAGCCTTTCTTTTCTTTTAATCTTTCCCATTGCCCAGATGATTCATAGTTGCTTTAAGCTCTTGTTATGGCCAAATCTTCCCTTGATTTGGAGCTAAAGCTACTATTTCAACCTTATAGTTTTGCTGATTGCTTACATTATCGGAAACGGCCTCTCTACCTCCCTAGGTAGGGGTAAGGTCTATGTACACTCTACCCTGCATTACCCCACTTGGTGGGATTTCACTGGCTATATTGTTGCTGTTGTTGTTGTAGTTTTGCTCATTGCTTACATTATTTGTTTCCTACTAGCTGAAGCAGTATCAGTTTCTATGTTGTTATTCCATATAGTTAAACAGTGCATCTGCTGAAACTTTTAGTTATTCATGCAGCAAGAAAGTCAAATCTTGTACCTCAAATTGAACATTAATTTCTTGATATCACAACAATGAAATTTCCACCAATCAATCAACTATGCTTCAATCCCATATTAGCGGGGGTTGGCTTTATGAATCCTCAGTATCCATATCACTCTTCATAGTTAGATTATTTTACAATGCTCCTCTTTATCTGGCTTCGGTTCAAATCACCACCCTAATTTTAGAAGAAAAAAAAAGGGGTTGCCAGTCACATGGTTATGCATCTAAGTTAGGTTATGTAGGGAAGTTGCCATTGTGGATCTGAATAAGAAGTTAACACAGGAGAAAGAGGCATTAGAGGTATGTGCTTAGGTATAAGTGCCAAAAACTGCATAGTGATGGATAAAGTTTGTAGCTTTATCTATGCGTTTGTCATAGTAGATATCTCATTAGACATTTATAACAGATCAAGCAACTTGGCTTTAGTCTTCTTGTGTGAAGCAACAATTTAATCAGATATATGAATATGATAACAATCATCAAAGCACACTCATACTCTAAATGGATTAGTGCCATTAGTTGTGTAGGAATATTACATGCGTCCTTATAGTACAGTTAAAATACTTGAGCTTACTTGGATTAGGTGCATACCCATTCATAATGTCGTATGTGTTTTTTCTGATTGCTATGATGTTTCATTGCTCCTTTCTGAAGCTGAAATTTGCTCTTAGTTTTTATGGTATATACTTTTGCTGTACTTATCTTGTTACACTTTGTCAAGTTTCATTAATGTTTCTCGGAAAGCCCCCATTGAACTTTTACCCACGTTCTTGCTCTAGATCACGGAATGTTACTGTCAATTTTTAATCTTTTCTACCCTTCTGATTGAATGTCCTCACAATGTGGAGAATTTTTCATCTCATATCTCCTTTCTCCTTTTATTACAATTCGCCATGATGCATACGGTTATTTCCGGATATTTTATTTTTTCTGGTGCAGGCAGCCTTTTGGTTTTCATTATGAAGGCACTCATCCTTGTAGGAGGTTTTGGAACAAGGCTGCGGCCACTGACCCTCAGCGTGCCAAAGCCCCTAGTTGACTTTGCTAACAAGCCCATGATACTCCATCAGGTTTCATTTTATCATTCCCTTTTGCTTATGATGGATCATAAGTTCCTATATCCTCTGTTATTCCTTCGTTATGTTGTACTTTTATTCAATAGCCTCATTCCCCATGATTTGGACTAAAATAAACCCTGTTTTTCCTATAAAACTTGAATATTATCATACCATAATCCATTTGATCATGATAGCATTTTGAATCAAAATCATTCTGTTATTTTCTCGCTTCTTCTATTCTTTGGCTGACATACATTGATTCCGTTGCTAGTTGAGTAAGTATGCTGCCGTGATCTACAAATAAGATGAAAATATAGCCAAACCTCTCTATAACAACGTTGTTTGTTCCGATATTATTTGGTTGCTATAGCGAAATGCTGTTATAGAGAACATATAATATAACATAATATGAAAGATCGGTTCCACAGAAAGCATGGCTGTTATAGTGAAATGTTGTTATAGAGGTGGCTATTATAGAGAGGTCTGACTGTACTTCTCCTGTATCTCATGCCTTCTACTTGGGAATCAAAGTAATGCATAGCCGTCCTGCAGTGATATTTGGTACTATAGTACTACATAAATTTCAGACGGATGCTTTATTATGTCTGAGTTGTTGCAATTCTAATTTGTATCAGATTGAAGCACTAAAAGCTATCGGAGTGACTGAAGTAGTTTTGGCAATTAACTACCAACCAAAGGTAATGGTCGACCTTATAGTTGCCACAAATTTTAGCTCATATATAACCCTGAAATCTTTACTAGTCAAGTTCTTTATCCTTTTTCATTTTAGATAATGCAAAACTTCCTGAAAGAGTTTGAAAAAAGGTTAGATATCAAGATCACTTGCTCGCAAGAGACGGAGCCTTTGGGCACAGCAGGTCCACTGGCTTTAGCTCGTGATATTTTGAGAGATGACTCTGGTGAACCCTTTTTCGTCCTTAATAGTGATGTTATATGTGACTACCCGTTGAAAGAAATGATTGAGTTTCACAAGTCCCATGGCGGGGAAGCTTCCATTATGGTTACGAAGGTTGGTTTAACTCCTTACTTCTTTTACTTTTTTGTATGCATTCTATAGGAAACAATATCTAAATACATTTTTGAAGGAAAAAATATTTTATTCATGAACTCATTAGTCTTTGAATGTTCTCTACAATTCTCTATACTACAGAAAATAGCTAGTAGCATCCCTATTTATGATAGTATGAAACCTACTTTGACTAAAAACCGGAAACATATTCCGATATAGGTCATATATCCTATTTAGGCATGAATTAAAATATCAAATCCTAATCAATTTTTGTTTCCTCCAACTTTGAATTATTCTTCAACAATTTTCTTTGTTAGGTTGATGAACCATCAAAATATGGTGTAGTTGTCATGGAAGAAGCGACAGGGAGAGTCGAAAAGTTTGTAGAAAAACCGAAAGTGTTCGTAGGTAACAAGATCAATGCTGGAATTTACTTGTTGAATCCATCTGTTTTGGATCGGATTCAGTTGAGGCCCACCTCGATTGAGAAGGAAGTCTTCCCGAGCATCGCAGCAGAGAAGAAGCTCCATGCCATGGTCTTACCTGGCTTTTGGATGGACATTGGTCAGCCGAGGGATTACATTACAGGCTTGAGGTTATACCTCAATTCCTTGAGGAAAAAATCCTCACCTGATTTGGCTGTTGGGCACCTCATTCTTGGAAATGTATTAATAGACGAGAGTGCTGTAATAGGAGATGGATGTCTTATTGGTCCAGATGTGGCTATTGGACCTGGATGCGTTATTGAATCAGGAGTTAGGCTTTCATGTTGTAGTATAATGCGTGGTGTACGGATTAAGAAGCATGCTTGCATCTCGAGTAGCATTGTTGGATGGCACTCGACTGTTGGGCGGTGGGCTCGGGTAGAGAACATGACGATATTGGGAGAAGATGTTCATGTTGGCGATGAAGTCTATAGCAATGGAGGTGTTGTTCTACCCCATAAAGAGATTAAATCCAGCATTCTGAAGCCAGAGATTGTTATGTGATAAAATTGATTGTATGATGTGGTACTTCCTCGAAACAGTAATCTCTGTTGTTCCAGAGTGTGTTATTTGATTTCCAGTTATCTTGTCATTTCAATCATCAGAAATGTGCAAGTTGTAAACTGAAGTCTCTGTTTCTTTGAACTAATGAAGAACGCTGGTCTGTTCAAGGTTTTCCACTTGTCAATCATATTGGCTCAATGCTACATTTTTACAGAGGTGATTCACTTCTATGTTGTATCCTTCCTATTAAGAGGTGGCAAAATTACTCCATAAAAATATGACCCGCTCAATCTGCGCATTTATTGGCTCAATGCATTTCGATCTGTCCAATTCAATCCATTTAAAAATTGGGCTGATTATGGCCTAGATTAACACATGAAAATGCCTGTGAAAATAGTTCCAAAAAGACTTATTTTGTTTAATATGTTATAACTTATACATAGTCATAATGTGAAGAGAAAAACAAAAAAAATTATTAGGTAATGAAAGAAATTATAAAACAGCAACCAAAGAAACAAAAACTTAGCAAGAATTGGGCGGGTTGAGTTCTTTTAGCCCGCTCAACCCACCCACTTGACACCCCTATTCCTCATTCATGGATCGTAGAGTGGAATTCCCTGCGCCAAAAACAGATGCAGCATTGTTACCGGTACTGCGAGCACTTTATAAAATATGTGGTCCTTTGTCCAATTTCTGTACTTGCTATAGATGGTGCAGAATGTCTGCTAGAATATATTTGCTGGATATTAAAAATTTAAAAACATTGCATTTCATTCTCTGTTTAGAAAGTTAAACTGGATTTTGCAGTCATTAAAGTGGACAAAGAACTGATTTAAGAGGGCTGCACTCTCTCTTATGATCAAATTGATGATCACGAGTTGATGAGTTTCTCAGTTAATGAAAACCTACCCTTGTGATTTGAACAGAACACAAATAAAACTGGAAAACTACAAAATGTGCCTTTGCACAGTGTTGAATGTCATTAAACTTTTGATTTTCAAATGTCCAGATCATGGATAAACTGAAACTATCAAGATTCTCAGTAAACCTGAACATTATAATTTACACTCGAATCAAAATGGAACTCAATAGAGTTCGATTGTTAACCCCAAATGTTCCAATCAATCAATCAGTTCAGAAGAAATTCTACGATGACTGCTGAGGTATGAAGTTACATACAGGTGTGACCCGTCCTTGGAGGTCTTGATGACTGAAGTAATCTTCAGAGGGCAACCAATGCTCAAAATGTTAAACTGTGGCTAGGATCCAAAACATGACATGGGAAGAAATGGCTATAAGAAACCAGGTTATGAATGCAAAGACAACAGAGAGCTCAAATCTTCCACATGGAAGATGCGATGACCTACCGCAAAAGTGTAAATCTTTTGAATACAGAACAACAATCCCTGCTGATGAGCATGCAGCTGCAAGTGATAAGGTCGCTGTCACCTGTAATTACAGTTGAGCCAGTTAACAAAAATAGAGTCCATATGGGAATTTACCCACATGTCAATCAAGAAAAATTAGAGTTTCTCAAGACACGGGTTCCAGAATCGTCGCCATAACATTGGATAAGATATTACTCTTCTAGCAGCTCCTATTCATCGCTTGAAAAGAGAAAAGTTGAGCGGGGCAAGATTATAGTAAGGTGTAAACAAAAGGGACGATCTGCTGACATTATCAGATCATGTAAATAGGACATATCCTCCAAGTACAAAAATGCGATGGTTTAGTGAAATTCGAGTGTGCTGCATAAAGCTCACAATCTACGACAGGCAATGCAGTTGACGTTTTAGGTCAACCTTTGATAATTATAACTTACAAGTCCACGATAAGAATCCAAGCATAGTTCCCTGGCGCTTCATGGACCTTGTAGTTCTCAAGTTACAGGTATAATAAATTGTTTTCAGTCTCCAAAAGGCATCCTAATCTGAAAATATCAGCTGTGAAATGCAAGAGCGCAAAGAAACAGCACTCTCAAGCATGTATGGCTCATAAATAACCAAGAATAAGGGCACGGAAAATGCAGCACCTTGTTATGGATGCAAAGGGAGGTCAAAATCATTTAACTTAGTAGTAAGAGTTGTGATAAGGATGCAAGTATTCAGCTTATAGGGATAAAAGATCAGGGGTTTACGTGCTTGCAAACTGCATATGTCACAGCTAGACACTTTAAACACATTGCATAGGACAGGAAGAGAAAGCAAACCGAGAAATACATACCCAGTCTCCAACAACAAAAAGGCTCACTAAGACTGGATTTTGAAGATCCTGTTTTATCCTTAAAGCATACACATCAAGACATGCAAGTCCAAAGCTCCACAACACTTGAAGCCCCATTGATGCAATTAAATAGCTGCAAGATAACCGAGTATTCAGTCAGTTTTGAATGATAAGAGACAAAGCAAAATACATCAACTAAATGAGCACAGTCATTTCCTATAATATGAGGTCCAAGGCCGTTTGGAAAACTTGATATCGGGAAAGTTACAAAAATTTGTAAAATTACCATTGCTGGATATTGGAATTTTGCACATTTAAGAAACAACCAATACCGAAAGGTCAGTTTGGAGATAGATTTGACAGGGACCTTCAAATGTTCAAAGATCGAATATTTCAAATGACATGTTTTAAACCTTCAATAGATATGAATCCAGAATAAAGGCCAAAGTCAACTGTTCTTTGAGTCGCTGTTCCACATCCAAAGTTTCTGAGCCATATCAAAATAGGTGCAACGAATTTAAGTGTATGAATTTAAAATAGGTAGGATCAAGTCCTTCCATCCAAACTGGCCCAAAGAGTTCAAAAATATCTGCACCCATAGTTCCATTAACTGACTCACAGCCCGGTATGCATCCCCACATAAGAGACGTGGATCTTCTAAGAACAACCAGGAGAAAGTGCATAGTAGACATATACAGAATGAAGGTGCGGAAGCCTTGCCAAGCAAATAGAACTTCTTAAGATATATTGATGGTGACTTCAGGTAAGTAATATATTTTTTTTTAATAACCATGGTGGCCAGGCCAGCTTGCGCGCACCTCAACTAATTCCACGGGATACCTGCCACTTCCCACCAGCAACAACTACCATGTAACTCTGTCCACCAAGGCTACGATAGATGAGAAGAAATCACCTAATATTTTTATCTCTAATTTACAATGATAACAATTCTTCCCCGTGCTTAACTAGCATAATCAACTAATGCATGTCAGAGACCTGGCTGGTGGTTAATCAACTAGTTTTGCGCTAGTTCCCTTTTGCCTCTCCTACAGAGGTGGAGCTAGAGCTTCAATACAGGTTTAGCCGAACCAATAGCTTTGGTCCAAACCCTATATTTGTACTAAAAAATCCATTGAATATATACAAAGTATTAATTTAGAACCGACTAACTTTAAAGGACTAGAATCCCCAGCTCATAAGCAACTAACCCTGGCTCCGCTTCTGCTATCCTACTTTTTCCCATAACCTATTTTATCGTCATAGTATAAGTTCTATGTGAACAAGAACAAAGGTTTTTTTTTCCTTTCTCACAAATAATTTAAAAACCCCTGCTTAAAGTGATAGATTGATCAGATTATGCAGCATATACCAGCTTAAGTTTCCAAGAAATGAAATCACTTAGCCTAAAGGAGATTCATGATTAAACAGAAATCATTTATAGAGCAAAGCCCAATTAAGCTAAATTGAAGGAAAATATTGAATCATAAACTAATAAATCTTTAAATGCTCTCTACAATCTCCCACACTTGAAAATAGCTAGCAACACCTCTCTTTATAATAGTATGACAACGTACTTTGACTCAAAACAGGAAAACCGATTCCCATATCAATGTGACTACAAATCCTAACTAGACATGAATTAAAATACCAAATCCTAACCAATTTCAGTTTCCTACAACTTTAAATTATTTTTTCCAACAAAAAATTAACCAACTATGGAAACAGTGCTATTGTCATCAAATCACCAAAAGGAGAAATACTTACTAGACCAAAAAAGAAATTTTTTTTTACAGAAAGATAAGTATAGTAATAGATAAGATGCAGCAACAACATACAAATGAACATTGAAGAGAAATAACATACCAAAAAGCAGTGTAATTAGAGAATCCAGAAGCAGAAACCATGACACCAATTGAGCCAACAGCAAATAAACATTGACCAAGTCTCAATAACAATCCACTCACACTTCCTGGACTACCCATCAGCTCTTTCATCCTCCAAAAAAAGTTAAAAAAATTGTGAAATCTCACACTTTTGTGCTCCAAAAAGGGCCCTTTTTTTTTTTTTTCAAGAAAACTAAAAGGGCCCTTTCAAGATCTCTAGATCCTTGTATTATTATTGCCCATAGGGACCAAATTGTTGGTAAGCATGGATTTTTGCATCTATGTAAAAACCATATCTTTTTTGTAAAGAATAAACTCAAGTTAACCGTTGAAGTGAATTAGGCAAATAGAAGAGAAAGTACATTTCATCCTCACTTTTTACTCCCTTATTTCATAAGCCTCCCTTTCATTTCACTTTTTAATTTGATGAAATGATCTCTTATGGGTCACTCACAAGATATTTTTATTTTTTTGATTTAAATTATATAAATTTTGATTAATAATTTAAAATATATTTTCTATCATATTAATATGAAAAAATTATTAGTTTATAGTACTTTTACATAATTTATGAATATCTAAATTTTAATTTAAATATTAAGTTGGTTTAATTCATTTTAATTTCAAAGCTTAATTAAATTGACTTTAAAAAAATGAAAAGTGATATAAGAATTAGACGGAGGGAGTACATAATTTGAAGAAAAAAAAAATACTCCACTCCTAATAAAAGACTTTTGGAATTTGTAATTAAATATATTATTATACTTTATGTCTCTAGCGTCGACGCAAAAAAGCACTTTTTGAAAGAAATCACAAAGTGGGAGAAGGGCGGCGGCGGGGGGAGCAACTTGTCTGGTCTTGCTGTGCACTCATTCCCGTTACGAGATGAAATGACGCCCCAAATTGACTCGAGACCAAGACTCAAAAAAAAAATGAAGTTTAATTACTTATAAATATAGAAAGTGTCACCTTCTTATTGAAGAGATTAAAACGAAAAAAAAATGTCACATATTGTTTAATAAATTAAAAAAACTCACATTACTACTTTATAGAAGAGCCGGTTTCATCGTCCGTCTCTCTTCTATAAAGTAGCTTCTTTTTTATATATCACCTCTAACACTTAACATAAAGGCAATATAAAGTGAGACCCGCATATTTGACCTTTTTAAGTTTTCAACCCATATCTCTCATGATGCACATACACTGTTTGAGATTTGTGAATGTGATGTTAAATTGTCGTTTTTAACCAAAATCTGCATTCCAATAAATTCCATTTCATCTTTTAATATAAACAAAGTAAATTTATTTTCTCCTTCTCATTTTGTTATAAAAAAATGTCAAGTTGGTAAATATTTATTCTCTATTTTAATCAAATGCGTGAATAGAGATATGCAAAGAAATATTTATCTTCTTTATTAAATTTCATAAAATAAATACATAATAGCTTCTTATTTATAATTGTAATTTATTTTTAATAATTACATGTTAATATACTTAGTACAAATATACCTCATAGGGTGAAGGTGTATAATTTTCGTAGCATAGGAGGTATAAGTGTTTGATTTTAAAATACAAGGGGTGTATCCAAAACTGAGTTATAATAAGTCCATGAAAAATTAAAGCTAAACATAGAGAAAACAAAAAGAAAGAAGGTGGATTTAGATTGAACCCGTAAAACACTAAGACGTGTGTACACATATTCTTTAAAAAGGATTAAGATACAGTAGTTGTTTTGTACTTTTTTTGTAAAGCAAATTCCTTCGTATTACATCCGATTGATTTTGTTATAAAAAAATGTCAGGTTCAGAAATATTTATTCTCTATTTTAATCAAATGCTTGAATAGAGATATTCAAAGAAATATTTATCTTCTTTATTAAATTTCATAAAATAAATACATAATAGCTTCTTATTTATAATTGTTATTTATTTTTAATAATTACATGTTAATATACTTAGTACAAATATACCTCATAGGGTGAAGGTATATAATTTTCGTAGCATAGGAGGTATAAGTGTTTGATTTTAAAATATAAGGAGTGTGTCCGAAACTGAGTTATAATAAGTCCATGAAAAATTAAAGCTAAACATAGAGAAAACAAAAAGAAAAAAGGTGGATTTAGAGTGAACCCGTAAAACACTAAAACGTGTGTACACATATTCTTTAAAAAGGATTAAGATACAATAGTTGTTTTGTACTTTTTTTGTAAAACAAATTCCTTCGTATTACATCTGAAGAGAGCAATTAGGAAAAAGGAATTACATACAACTAATGGGATTTGAACCCTTCATTTCAATCATGGAAGGCAAGGAGCTCGCCAAAGCTAGCGCTCAACCCCTTAGTCTGTACGTAAAAATATAGGATTATAACAAATGCTATTTGAATTATAATTGTGTTTATGTAATAAAACTTTCATAATTTTGTTATAAGACCGACTCATTTTTCGCGGAGGAAATAAATATGTGTCGGAGAATTAAAATAGAAGTGCACACGTGTATGCATGAGAAGAGAATAAATATTCAGTACTATGGCATATATCCACGTGAGATTTAATTCTCAAAGAATATAAAAAGTCAAAAATGAACAAATTAAAGTGCACGGATGAAATAAATTTGCGTTAATTAAGAAGGGCGGGCCCCATACTAAACACCAAGCAATATATAAAGAAAAAATAGAATCCACCATCTCCAAATTCACGAAAAAAAAGTGGACCCCATATTAACAAAATCAAGCAATATAAAAAATAAAAAAATAAAAAAAAGTGAACCCCATATTAAAAAAAACAAACAATGTCAAAAAAAAAAAAGTGCATCCCATATTAAAAAATCAAACAATATTTATGTAATTTCCAAAGTATCCATTAAGTCAATAATGATGGATTCATTGTCACATGCGTATCAACCCATTAGTGGAAGCAAATGAAATTATTGTACAGTAAAATATATGGACTCCACATTATTGCTTTTCTTCAAAAGGTTAAGTAGCCAAACCATACAATTATTTTTTATAGTAGCCTGAGATCTAATCTAAATATTAAACTTTTGTATTTGGTATTCCGCCATGTCATTTATTTGTTATGTTTACTAAAATAAATATACTTAAAATACTTATATTTAAAATAAGATAGAATTTAATTACTTTTTCATTTTTATTCTTACTCTAATAAATGTGAAAAGAGATTAATGTCGTAAAAGAAAAATAATATCAAATGGAGATTAAATAATGAATAAGGTAAATTAGTCAAATTATAATTCTAATTAACGTTTCCTTAAAAAAACCATGCAAAAGACAACATGACAAGTAAAATGAGCTAAGCGAGAATATTTACCAAAAATTAAAAAAAATAGTAGTTCTTCGTTTAAATAGAAAAAAATCAAATTTCTAAAATTAATTTAACAATTTGAATTAGAATTATCCAAATCAAAATTTGATAAAAAATAATAAGTATTTTACACCTTTAAATTAATCGAATTAAAATTGAAAATATTAACTGATGTTTAAATATTGCTATTGTTTTATCTCAAAGAGAAGAAAATAGTTTCCTTTTAAACAAGTCTTCTCTTTTAAAAAGTACTAATAAATTTTGTAGACTTTGTATTCATAGCAAACACTAATATAGTAAGGTTTTGGATACGGAGTACAAACTACAATGTTATATTAATCGTGTTTTGAACATAGCATATATATATATGCATAAAAACAGTGCAAACTAATAATGTCAAAAAAAAAAAAAAAAAAAAAGGGCACCCCATATTAAAAAAACAAACAATATTCATGTAATTTCCAAAGTATCCCATTAAGTCAATAATGATGGATTCATTGCCACATGCGTATCAACTCATTAGTGGAAGCAAATGAAATTATTGTACAGCAAAAAACATAAACCCCAAATTATTGCTTTTCTTCAAAAGGTTAAATAGCCAAACCATACAATTTTCTTTCTTTTTTTATATTAGCCTGAGATCTAATCTAGCTATTGAACTGTTGTATTTGCTATTCCGCCATGTCATTTATTTGTTATGTTTACTAAAATAAATATACTTAAAATATTCATATTTTAAAATAAAATAAAATTTAATTACTTTTTCATTTTATTCTTACTCTAATAAATGTGAAAAGAGATTAATGTCGTAAAAAAAAAATCAAATGGAGATCAAATAATGAATAAGGTAAATTAGTCAAATTCTAATTCTAATTGACGTTTCATTAAAAAATCATGCAAAAGACAACATGACAAGTAAAATGAGCTAAACCAAGAATATTTACCAAAAATTAAAAAATAGTATTTCTTCGTTTAAATAGAAAATCAATTTCTACTTTGTTTCGTTTTAAACATGTAAAATTAATTTAATAATTTGAATTAGAATTATCCAAATCAAAATTTGATAAAAAATAATAAGTATTTTAGACCTTTAAATTAATCGAAATAAAATTGAAAGTATCAACTGATGCTTAAATATTGCTTTTGTTTTATCTCAAAGAGAGGAAAATAGTTTCATTTTAAACAAGTCTTCTCTTTTAAAAAGTATTAATAAATTTTTTGCCGACTTTGTATTCGTAACAAACACTAATATAATAAAGTTTTAGATACGGAGCACAAATTACAATACTATATTAATCGTGTTTTGAACATAGTATATATATCTATATGCATAAAAACAGTACAAACCTATGTATGTTTATTAGCAATATAAAATATAAATATACTATCACTATCCAAACACAACTACATACATATAGATACACAATAATTCAAAGTGTTGGGCTCGTGCGCAGCACGGGCATAGGCCGTCTAGTAAAATGAGAGACATGAGATATTATTGAGTCGCTTTTTTATTCTTAAAGAACTTTGTTGTGTTACTGACAATTAAGACATTTCTACTATATTAGAAGAGTGGGTTGGATCGTCATCCACCCACTCTTCTAATATAGTATATATATATTTTTTTTTTAAAAAAAATTAAGGTGGGGCCCACTATTCTACAATATTAGCTATAAAAAATAAAATAAAAATATTAACGTGGGGTCCACGTGAAGAGGTAGGAGACAATTGCCAAAAAAAATAGGACATTTAAATAATAATAATAAGTTCAGAAAATGGTAAAGGTACGCTTAGAGAAAATTTAAAGAAGAAAAATTCATGAAAAAAGAAATAATGATTTAAATTGAACACAAAAACCACTAAAGAAGTCATAAAACCAAAAGATTTAAAACTTATACCTAATACGTCTCACACAAATAATGAGGAATAACATCAACAAGACGAAATATAAATGGTCAAGAAACGTATACACATATTTTCTCAAAATGATGAAGTTGGTCTATACTTAAAAATTTAAGACTACAACAGATGCTAACACATGAAAGCGCTTTTCAGTGTTGTTGAGTAGAAAGAGATGATGGCATGACACTCGGTAGGAGAAGGTGTATTTTAAATCTTTCAATTGGAGAACTAAACCAGGAAAGTCATATATGGGAGAAGCGGACTAAGTAAAATGATTTATTGATATTTTCAATTAATTGAATTATAATACTTTCTATAATAAAACTTTCATAATTATATTAGTAAAAGGTACTCTCTCTGTCCTAATTTATGTGACATAGTTTGACTAGACACGAAGTTTAAAAAAGAAATGAAAGATCTTTGAAACTTGTGGTCTAAAACAAGTCATAGATATTTGTGTTGATTTAAATCATTTCATTAAAGGTAAAAGGAGAAGTTTCAAGTTAAATGATTTTTAAACATAAAAATATATCATTCTTTTTAAGATAGACTAAAAAGAAAAGTGTGATACTATTTTTGTGTTGGGCCGGTGCTAGCACGGGCTTTCATCATCTAGTTGCATATATAATTGCCCTTGCCTTCTTTTAGAGATTCTACGTCCGTATTAGAATAAAATATTCTCTCGAAATTAACTTCACTTGTTCTTATTTTCAGCAATTAACCTATTTTGGAGTACTCTACGGGAGATTTTGACCCTTTACAAATATTTTTTTAATTTTATGACCCTTTTATAAGAGATATTCATTTTTTACACATAAGAGATTTGAAAAAAAAAATAAGAGATCTTAAAAATTCGTTTTCTTCTATTCAAATTGTAAGAGAAGAGTTACTCTAGTGATCTTAGGAAAAATTTTAGGAAACGCTTTCCCCGAACGGGCACACATAGTTACTCTAGTGATTCACGGGAATGCCCTTAGGTCTTTAATTTTTTTCCAAAATTGGTGGTCTTTAATTTTTGCCTTTCGTTAGAAGGAAACGCCTCAAAAATTAAAAAAAAAAAAAAACCGTAAGGTAGATTTGGATTCGCTAGCGAGAGGGCACGAGATTTACACGAGTGCTGCGCACAATTTTGTTACCTTCGATTACTCTCACGGTCAAACTCTACCAACTTGGGATTCCAAAACTTAAGGTAGAATGCCTACCTTATTTTGGGGTGGAATTTTTATTTTAAGTTTTTTTCCATTGTATATACACATAAGAAAGTTATTTTTTCATATTTGGTCTTTAATTTTTGCCTATCGTTAGCACTCCAACTCGCTACAAAACTCTACCTTGCGAAATTATCGAATCTCGAACCCCAAATCTCATGATATTAGGCGAAAGAGGCAAAAGTTAAAGAATACCAATTTGAGCATCAAAAATTAAGGACCAGTGCATTTAAAAGGGCGCTCCGCACAAAAAAGTTTCCAACTTCCAAAACTAGTAGGGGACTCCGAATAAGAAAAAAAAATAAATCTTTATTTCGCACTACAAGCTAATAATATGCCGACGAGAATTGGCATAACTGCCTAACGGGAAGATTTGCACTCATTTTGATGGCCGTCATGGTAAACAATCCTGCGTGGACTTTGCTTTTGTGCTATTTGTGTTCAATTTTAACTCTTCTTTTGTTGGTCTTGTCTCGTTGGATTTGTCCACATTATGGAATCTTAGGCAGGTTTGGATCTGGTTTCGCCACGTAGGTGTGAGTCCTATAGGCCCCGCTGGCGGGAAAATTCTCATTTTATTAACGGAAAAGGGCGTAAAATACCCTTGAATTATTGAATTTGGTGCTTCCACTAAGTTTTAAAATTTTGTTAACCTTTGGGACTGAAATACCCTTATTACCCATTTCATTTATTACGTGGCACCCTTTGATTGGTTGACAATTTAATTAACTTAAACTAATTAATCTCCCCATCTAACCCGATCCAACAAATAAAACCCGCCCCGCCCCAATTAAATCCCCATTCCACTGTATAAAAAAAAACATACAAACCCAGGTCATTACAAACCTTATAAAAAAAACCCACGAACCCATTCCATTACAAATCGTGAACTGTGGTGCTTCAATTATGATGGTTCATTTTTTATCTAAATTATTTATGACAAGATTTCACTCTACATATCAAATTCGTATTCCCGATCGGCCTTGTTATTTATGTGACTTTGATATATATATATATATATTTTTGCTGATGATACCACATCACCCAAAATTATGTGAATTTCCAGTTCCATGACTTTTATCTTCATCTTTTGTTACTGCTTATGATGAGTTGTGATATTGTGAAGTCAATTACCATACCCGTGTACCATATGAAGTAAGATTTTAGTAAACTTTATGAATGTGGACATTACTGAGCTTAACGTGTCAAAATTTGAGTAGAAATTATGGTTTATTCTCTTTGAGTTCACAATTTGTAATGAAATGGGTTCGTGGATTTTTTTTGATATGAAGTAAGATTTTAGTAAACTTTATGAATGTGGAGTTCTTAACATGTCAAAATTTGAGTAGAAATTATGATACACATAAGAAAGTTGGATTTTTTTGATTTCGGGTTCGTATGTTTTTTTTTTATATGGTGGAATGGGGATTTAATTGGGGCGGGTCGGGTTTTATTTGTTGGATCGGGTTAAATGGGGGGATTAATTAGTTTAAGTTGATTAAATTGTCAACCAATCAAAGGGTGCCATGTAATAAATGAAATGGGTCCGTTAAAAATAAGGGTATGTCAGGCCCCAAAGGTTAACGTCAGGGGTATTTTAGGCCTCAAAGGTTAACGTCAAGGATATTTTAGGCCCCAAAGGTGGATGAAGGGTATTTTTGCACCAAATTCAATAGGTCAAGAGTATTTTAGGCCCTTTTCCATTTTATTAATAAGCGATTTCTTAATAAAAAATGAATCTCTTTATTTTTTTTTTTTTTTTGGTAAAAGGTTAAAAGTCATTTCTCTCCCGAACATTTATATATCCCTACTAATAGAATCATAACCAACTTTTCATCCTTCTTCACGCCTTCCTTTTTTTTTTTCTAATAATGTAGTGTGAGTATATCGCTAAAATTGAATTAAGAACGAGATATATTGTATATATAAAAAAAAAAAAAAAAAATTAAAGATCCATTACACTATTTATGGTTGTTCGTATAGCAAAACGAAAAAAAGTTCGGTTGAAATTATTCCAAAACTAGCCATAGGGGTTGGTCTTGACTGAACTAAGGAGAAAAAAACAGGGTTGATAATTATGTTTATGCCGAGAGTGATAGTGCAGCTAGGAGCCAAAGTGGTTCCGTTAAGGTCGCCAAAGAGATTATGGCCATGCATGATTAAAAATTGAAAATTGAGCTTTTCAAATGGCAAATTGTGACAGCCACAAAGCTTAATAGGACGACTTTAGAGGTATTGCCTTTGTCATGGTCGAGGACAAAAAACATTTGGATCCTGCGTATACTTTGCTTTTCGAAAAACTATGCTATTGATCATTGAATTTTTCAATTTTCAACTCATCCTAAGAGTACTCTTTGTTGAGACTTCTCTGTCATTATCGAACTAACTAACTTGAGAGATTGAAGTGTACTCTATATGTATATTAAAGATATGTATATCTAAACTAAAAGATACATACAAATTCTATGGTTTGGATATGATTGTTCCAATGCGTTACAGAAACCATTTAGGTGTGAGTCAAAACACAATAAACTATCTAGAACAAAGAAACATTCATATCAAATTGTATGGTGCTAAAGTGTAATCACAGTGTTATTTATTTTATTATTGGACGGTATAAAATAGGGTCATTTCCATATATAGATTTAGCTTGTCAATGTCGAACACAATTTCATGACTTTCACTTTCACATAACTCTCCAAAATGTTATTATTCAAACGGTTGTACGAATCCAAATCCTAAACTTGATGGTTACTCAGTTGATTTTTTAATTTGTTGTTAATTACTTACTTAGTTTCAATTTATGTGACATATTTTTTCTTTTGAGCTTGTTCCCAAAAAGAATAACACACATTCAATATTGAAAATAATTAATTTTGCATTTCCTACTTTACTTTTAATAAAAGAATTATATCACACAAATGTTAATGACATTGTATATAAATTCTAAATATTTTATAGTTATACAAATATTATGATATATTTTAAAACATAAATTAATTTTATACTCCCCTTCGTCCCAATTTATCCGAGAGTCAATTGAACTAAATTTTGAAGCTAAATTTGATTAAATTAACTCAACATTTAATATTAAAATTTATATATTTGAAAACTACATGAAAAGTACTATAAGTTGCAACTTTTCTCATATCATTTTGATGAAAAAATACACATTAAAATATTGGTTAAAATTCATTACAAACCTTAAAAAAAAAACCCACGGAGAACCCATTTTTTATTATGGTTTAGTGGAAATGAATTAAATGGCTCTTTCCCGGAGGAAGGTGTGCTCTCATTGCTCAGATACTATTTGATTTACATTATCTGTATATATTTTATATTTAATTGAACATTTAACCAATGACAGATGTTTCTTTTAAGATTGATATATATACTAGTATCTGGTGTATCTCATGCTAATCAATACAAACACATTAAAATTGTATAATATTAGAATAGTGTGACTTATATTGAATTTAAAGGAGGAAAATGCAAGATCAAAATGGTGATATATATATATATATATATATATATATATATATATATATATATATATTAAAATTATTAATTGTATTTTTTTTAAGTCCTTGAACAAAGGTTACAATATATAAACAATTTGTAGGGTTTGTATACATGAAGTTTTTGAATTAAGGATTTATAGGTTTAACCAAAAAAAGAGTAAAAGCCAAGCCCAATAAAAAGAAAATTTTAAAACATCAAGTAAATACACAAATAAGGATCTGGAGAAGTAAAATCTTATTCATTCTTTTTTCATTCTCCCAAAATTTAATGTCGAAATCTTACAACTTCTTGTTGTATGATGTCATTTTTTTTTACAAAACTTAGAATGACGTAAGAGATGAGTTAAAGTGGAGAAGTCTTTTAAATCTTTGAAAACCTTTACGTGACAAAAGAGAAAGAACTCTTGAGGCTTTGCTCCAACAATTAGAAAGAATCGTTATATGAGGCTAAGAATGACACCAATGGTCAATGAACGTTGCAGATGGAGTCCGACTTTACGAGGCTTTAGTGTGCACTACTTCAAATGTCGTATTTATTGATTTAGTAGAAATTATGGTTTGTTCTCTTTGAGTTCACAATTTGTAATGAAATGGGTTCGTGGATTTTTTTGATATGAAGTAAGATTTTAGTAAACTTTATGAATGTGGACATTACTGAGCTTAACATGTCAAAATTTGAGTAGAAATTATGATTTGTTCTCTTTGAGTTCACAATTTGTAACGAAATGGGTTCGTGGATTTTTTTGATATGGTTTGTAATGACCTGGGTTCGTATGTTTTTTTTTTATATGGTGGAATGGGGATTTAATTGGGGCGGGTCGGGTTTTATTTGTTGGATCGGGTTAAATGGGGGGATTAATTAGTTTAAGTTGATTAAATTGTCAACCAATCAAGGGTGGCACGTAATAAATGAAATGGACTGTTAAAAATAAGGGTATATCAAAGCCCAAAGGTTAACGTCGAGGGTATTTTAATTCAAAGGTTAACGTCAAGGATATTTAGGCCTCAAAGGTTAACGTCAAGGATATTTTAGGCCCCAAAGGTTAACGTCAAGGATATTTTAGGCCCCAAAGGTGGATGAAGGGTATTTTTGCACCAAATTCAATAGGTCAAGAGTATTTTAGGCCCTTTTCCATTTTATTAATAAGAAAATGATTTTTTCAGATTTCTTATATGTAAAAAAATGAATCTCTTTATAAAAGAATTCATAAAACAATTTTTTTTTTTTTTTTTTTTTTTTTTTTTTTTTTTTTTAAAAGGTTAAAAGTCATTTCTCTCCCGAACATTTATATATCCCTACTAATAGAATTATAATCAGCCAGAACTTTTCATCCTTCTTCTTCGTCGTTTTCTTCTCCTTCTTCCTCCCCCGCCTTCATTTTTTTTTTCTAATAATGTAGTGTGAGTATATCGCTAAAATTGAATTAAGAACGAGATATATTGTATATATGTTATAAAAAAAAAAAAAATTAAAGATCCATTACACTATTTATGGTTGTTCGTATAGCAAAAGCGAAAAACTGATACGGACGTCGGTTGAAATTATTGACCGGCGGTGGGTCAATAGTAGCCATAAAGGGTTGGTCTTGACAGAACTAAGGAGAAAAAAACAGGGTTGATAATTATGTTTATGCCGAGAGTGATAGTGCGGCTAGGAGCCAAAGTGGTTCCGTTAAGGTCGCCAAAGAGATTATGGCCATGCATGATTAAAAATTGAAAATTGAGCTTTTCAAATGGCAAATTGTGACAGCCACAAAGCTTAATAGGACGACTTTAGAGGTATTGCCTTTGTTGGCCATCAGAAGTTTTAGTATCGAGGACAAAAGAAGAATTTGGATCGTACTCGTTAAAGCTGTAGGCTCAGATATATCATATAAATGCTTGAAGAAGTGATCGAAAAATTGTATGTTCATTGATCATTGAATTTCAAAACGAATTTAAACTCAAGTCATCCTAAGAGTACTCCATGTATTAGGAGACTTGCTCTAATCAAAACATTATCGAACTAACTAACTGAGAGATGACTTTGAAGTAAACAATACTCTATATGTATATCAAAACTAAAGATATGTATATCTAAACTAAAGATACATACAAATTCTATGAGATAAAATCCAATAACGAAATATGATTGTTCCAATGATCTCAACATTTCGTTACAGAAACCATTTAATTAAAACTATTGGAAATTTCAAAACACAATAAACTATCTAGAACAAAGAAACATTCATATCAAATTGTATGGTACTAAAGTGTAATCACAGTTTTATTTATTTCATCATTATTGGACGGCTAAAAGTATAAAATAATTAGGTCATTTCCATGTAGATTTAGCTTGTCAATGTCGAACACAATTTCATGACTTTCACTTTCACATAACAGTTTTCAGCTCAAAATGTTATTATTCAAACGGTTGTATGAATCCAAATCCAGTAACTACTTGATGGTTACTCAGTTGATTTTTTAATTTGTTGTTAATTACTTACTTAGTTTCAATTTATGTGACATATTTTTTCTTTTGAGTTTGTTCCCAAAAAGAATAACACACGTTCAATATTGAAAATAATTAATTTTGCATTTCCTACTTTACTTTTAATAAAAGAATTATATCACACAAATGTTATGACATACTTAGTATATAAATTCTAAATATTTTATAGTTATACAAATATTATGATATATTTTAAAACATAAATTAATTTTATACTCCCTTTGTCCCAATTTATGTGCTTCGCTTTCGAGAGTCAATTGAACTAAATTTTGAAGCTAAATTTGATTAGATTAACTCAACATTTAATACTAAAATTTATATATTTGAAAACTACATGAAAAGTACTATAAGTTGTAACTTTTTTCATATCATTTTGATGAAAAAATATACATTAAAATATTGGTTAAAATTCATGCAGTTTGAATCTCAAAAAGCGAAAAATGCTACGTAAATTGAAACGGAGAGAGTATTATTTTTTATTTAAACTTTGTGATTCAATTTGTAAGGAAACAAAATCTAGAATCGCGTAATTAGTCTATTGCCTTGTCAAACATGACATATTCAAATTGATTTCGACAACCAAATTATTGTTTTTCTAAAAAATGAAGACCCTCAAACTTTCGCAAATATAACCGGCTAGCTAGATCAATGTAGAATCATGACAAAAGTCTGTCCAAAAAGAGAAGGAAAAAAAAATCGTGACAAAAGTGACTAAAGAGATCTAACGGTAGAAAGACAAGCCACGTGTCAGTGGGGTGAGTACACCAGCAATAAGCCAATTAACTGATACACGATTCTCATGCCTACACACTATACTATAAAATGAGAGGAAGAGAGCAAATGCACTTCTCATTGCTTTCTGCCATAAATAGCTCTCTCTTTTTTGCTCTATACTATACTATACAATTTACTCTTTTTTGTATCAAAACAATGGCAGGGGCAATTCGGTACTTTCAGTTGAACACTGGTGCTAAGATGCCGTCTGTCGGTTTGGGTACGTGGCAGTCCGACCCTGGTGTTGTCGGACAAGCCGTTGAGATTGCTATCAAGGTTTGCTTTTTCTATCTCTCTCACCATATATGTGTGTATCTGTGTGTGGTACATTTTTTTGTAGAGAATTGAATAATCGATACTCCTTTGTAATGACGGGGTATATTTGCACGATTTATTTAACGGCAGGATTATATATACACTACTTTTTTAACTAGGGATATATTTACTCTAAATCCTCAACGTTGAAGGGTATATTTGCACCTTTTCTCTTTAATTAATTCCAAATTAAACAGTCAATACTCGATTCGATCCAACGTTATTCGAGCGTGTGTTGTAAAAATTTGTGTGTGCATGCTTTACGTCTCCAAATACTATATAGGTCTTGAAAAAAATGTGCAAATCAGGAAATATTTTAAAAGCTGTTTTGTACTATAGGTAATATAATACTATGATATTAGTTTGTAATTTAAGAATTATGTGATTTATTAGTAGTAATTTTATTTCTTACCTTTGAATGTTGGACTTCTTTTTTAAGGCTTAACACATAGCCATCCCCTTAAGCTTGTCAGAATATTTCATTTAGACACTCGAACTAAATCCTGTTTCAATTAAACACCTCAACTCCTAATAAAGTGTTTCAATTAGATTCTTTTGGTTCAAATTTTGGAAAATGTTTTACATGTGTTTTCATTCATCTATTAGGTAATTAAGTTAATCACATAATACGTATAAAGTGAAAGAGACACACATTTTATGTTATTAACTTAAGTAGACGAATGAAAACACGCGGAAAAAAAATTCAAAATTTGAAATGAAATGTCTAATTTGAACACTTTATTAGGAGTTGAGGTGTTCTACAGGAACAGGACTTAATTCGAGTGTCTAAATAAATGTCTTGACAGGTTTAAGTGGCTACTTATGTATTAAGCTTTTTTTAGAGTTCTTTATTTTTAAATATATCAGAAACTTTGGTAGACATACAATCGCGTACCTTGGAGCCAAGCCTAATTCATCATATAGAACACGCATTCCGCTTTTGAAATACAGGGCACATTATTGATGCTAAACTGCTAATCACTTGTTAATTTTTGTTTAGTTTGTAGTTTGATTAAGTTTAGTAAAAAAAAAAAAAAAAAAACAACTTGCGTACGAATAAAGATGGATTTATGTGTTGTGCTATGTTCTGCTGGTGCTCGTCCGTAATTTAGTATATCTGTGTGAGTATATTCTTTGAATAGCTTTTCTTAACTATGTGTAATATAATACTATGAATTTAGTTTGTACATTTAAGTATATGTGATTTAGTAGTAGTAGTAATTTAGAGTAACTCTTTCTTTTTTACTTTTGAGTTTTGGACATTTTGAATGTTCTTTATTTTTAAATCTATCAGAAACTTTGGTCGATTTGCATCCCGTGCCTTGGAGATCATGCCTAATTCATCATATAGAAAACACATTCCGCTTTTAAAATATAGTGCACTGATCCCAATAAAAAATGCAGTGGACACCATTGGTGCTAATCACTTGTTAATTTTTGTTTAGTTTGTTGTTTCGATTATGTTTAGAAAAAGAAAAAAACAAAACTCGTAAGAATAAAGATAGATCTATATGTTCTGCTGGTGCTCGTCCTTAATTTAGTATCCTAAGCTGGCTATCGAGTGGATTATGCCACAGTACAAAAGACTTTTGGCGATGTTTGGCTGGGCACGACTTTAAAGAAAAAAGTACTTCTGAAACTTGTGGTCTACAAGTCATAAAACATTTGTTTGACTATCCATCTCATTTAGGGTAAAATGAAAAGCTTAAAGTTAATTTATCTCTAATACTGAAAGGTATCATTCTTTTTGGGATAGGCTATAAAGAAAAGTATGTCAGATAAATGTGACTGAGGAAGTACTATGTTTGAATTGGAAATAGTGCTTTATTCCTATGTCTCTAGGCACAAAAAGATTAAATAGGTAGTATTGTCTGGTAGAGAGATTATCTCTGGTAAACAGTTGTTTTCTCTCTGGACGTGGTCTTTGTTTATTCGAAGAATTTGAAGACAATGAGTAGAAGTTTTTACTTTTGGAGATGGTTAGATTCAAAGGTAGAGATTCGTTTTGTGAATGCTTTTTGCCTTAAATATTTTCAAAAGTAACTTTGGAGTAGTCCTAAGAGTTCAACTCAGCGATTTTGGCATTATTACACGACCTAATTGTTCTCTTCATCTTTTTGCTACAGGCGGGCTACCGGCATATTGATTGTGCTCGAATTTATAAGAATGAGAAGGAGGTAATTTGGTCTAAATCATACTCAGCTTTTCATAGTATTGAAGTGCCTAGTTCTCTCATCTAAAAGCTTAAATTGTTACGCCCCTTTATTTGTCGGCCAGATTCATTTTAGGGACAAACATGTAAAGACAATATGTTGGTGGGTTGGGGATCATGTCAAACTGTATGACAATCTCGTCTGAAAGGATTTTAAACCATTAAAGAGGGACACTTATTTATTTATTTTCCAAAAGAAGTTTTAAAAAACAATAACTCAGTTGTTTTGCAACCAGTGGATTATTAAGTTATCACTTACAAATCTCAATTCCAAGTCTAAAAGAGGGTTTTAAATACGTTATTTACTGTTTCCTGAAATATTGCTGCAGTTGGAAAGTTATCACTGTTATGTTAAGATCTGAAAAATCAGTACATATGCAAAGTAGTCATTAAGGTGGCACTGTAGGTGCTCTGTTGGTGTTATTACCTGATAGACATTCTGCATATTTGCAAGTTTTGTCTGGCATATGCAATATTTAGGTCTTGTGGAAAAATCTAGTGTCAATCTTTGATGTTTTCGGACTTCATCTTTTGCCTAGGGAAAGGTGATCAACAATTATCATTCTTAGCTATTGTTAACATTTTGTGGTCTGATTTATTCTATATGTTCAAACCTAGTTTCATTTCATTAGAATGTAAAACATGGCCTGCTTTCTACATTAATCTGTCACTAAATATATTTCCTTATCTTATTTTGTTTTTCCTTCAAAGATTGGAGAAGTTTTGAAGAGGCTGTTTAAAGATGGTGTTGTCAAGAGGGAAGAGCTATTCGTTACATCCAAACTCTGGTAATTAAGCTTACGTATCCAAACATTCTTATAACAATTCACCTCCTTGTTCGCCCTAAAATTTAAATATGCCGAGTCAATTTCTTTCCATTATGAAGTTGACTTGTTCAACTTTGTGCAGTTATTCTCATCAATCTTTAACCATCGGTCTTTTGTTTAGCATTGTTGAGTTCCCTCTTTTATTATTTATGTTTCCTGATAGCTTGGTAATTCAATAACTACTTTGAAGCTGGCTTTTAGCAATAACGGTGCTGGGGGAGCCTCTGGTTTTTTTTTTTCCATCATTGTGGTCTACATAGTGTTTCAGGATACTCATACATTCAACTGTATTAACTTTTGTAGGAACACTGATCATGCACCTGAAGATGTACCAGTTGCACTAAACAAAACTCTAGAAGACTTGCAGCTGGACTACGTTGACCTGTACCTCGTAAGTACTGCTTAATGGGAAGCTTCTTTCTGCTAGTGTTTCTTACGTTGGCAACTAGTTCAAAGCCATATCTCTAAATAACTAAATTAATAGAATATACTTCTTAGAAGTGTTTGCTGCAATATGCGACCGCTCTTTCCTTAAGTAGATGCCCCGGAACTAAATTTAAGAGCTGTCAAGGTGCTCCTGAGAACTATAAATAGTGCCGTTGAACTTCTACATGCCTTGGGAAAAGTTTTAAACATGAAAAGAGAGTTCATTAATCTGCCAAATTTAAGTGATGTACTTGTTTCTTTAGTTTTTGGTATTAAATGGTGTTCTAATAAATAAACTGAGACTTAATTTTCCTTTTTCCTTCCTTTGTCTTTCTGGTATGTGGTTTCTGTAGATTCATTGGCCTGTCAGTATGAAGCCTGGTTCGGTTGACTTTAAACCTGAAAACCTTATGCCAACCAACATACCCAGCACATGGCAAGCAATGGAAAAACTTTATGATTCCGGGAAGGCCAAAGCTATTGGTGTTAGCAATTTCTCTACTAAGAAACTGGGAGATCTTTTGCAAGTAGCTCGTGTTCCTCCTGCTGTCGATCAGGTGGAGTGCCATCCTTCATGGCAACAAGCCAAGTTGCGGGAGTTCTGTAAATCCAAGGGAGTGCACCTCTCGGTGAGTTCATTTCTAAAGCACTTTTACTTCGTGTATACCTTGTGGTCAAGTTTTCATTTGAATGAATTAATTTGTTCCATTATTGTGGTTGTTGTTGTCTTTTGACTATTCGTCTGTCATTTCATTAGATTGACTATGAGTTTTTGTTTTTTGTTTTTACTCCCTGACACCTTTTTATTTCAGGCCTATTCGCCGCTTGGTTCTCCAGGTACAACATGGCTTAAAAGTGATGTACTAAAGCAGCCAGCTGTAATCTCAGTTGCTGAGAAATTGGGCAAGACTCCTGCACAGGTTTGTCTTCGCTGGGGCATTCAGATGGGTCAGAGTGTGCTTCCTAAGAGCACACATGAAGCACGGATCAAAGAGAATCTTGATGTGCTGGACTGGTCTATACCTGATGACTTGTTTGCCAAGTTCTCTGAAATTCCACAGGTAAATCCTTTAATTGTAGTGGCAATTTCTTTTGATATTACTGAGATTGCAATTGTAACTTGTTATCTCTTATCATATTAATTTCAAATTTGAAAGTGCAAATGGACCTAGAAATTGGTCATATATCTTCTCAGTATAGATAGCAATCCCTGATCTAAGGGGGGAAAAAAATGAAAGAAAAATAGATAAAGGATCACAAACGAGACATGCATTGTGCATAAGGATGCTGTTAGACTTGTCGTTATGAGTTCTTGATACCTCTTACTAGTGACATTCATATAGTTTACTAACTAGATGCTTTGATACCTCTTGACAGATTGATAGCAACAAATGAACGTCTAATATACATGTTCATATACAGACAGGCATATGCTAGTTAGATAACCACCCTGCCCCATCGGGACCAAAACAAAATGAGAGACCTTTCTACCTGTGTACTGCCTCAGTTAGCCTCTTTAAACTTTCTTGATGGTTGAGATAAGTGGCTATATAAGGCCATTTACTAGATATTTTCATTACGAACTTTATTGAAGCAGTTAATGGATTATTGACATCATTATTGAACATTATGCAGGCAAGGCTGCTGAGAGGCACTTCATTTGTTCACGAGACGCATGGCCAGTACAGGACACTTGAAGAGCTATGGGATGGTGAGCTCTAAGGTTACAGTTCGAGTTAACTGTGGAAAAGATAGGCAAATCTTAATCCATTTATCTCATAGATTTAGGCTTCTTGCGCACTTACTTTTCCTTTGAACTTTAGGAGATCGGTTAGAGTGTCAACCCATTTATCTCATAGATGAAGGTTTCTTGCATAACTGTCCCTCTATTGGGTCTGTGCTGGAAACCATTTAGTAGATTCTATGAAACAATATTCAAATGTTTGATTTGCTGGGATATTACCCCAAAACTATCAACTTTTGCGGTCATCTTTTATTAGTATATAGTTAAATGCTATGCTTTATTGGACATTATATCCAGTTCTTTTTTATTTGGTGGATGAATTAAGAAGAACTTAAACTTGTGGATCAGACCTGAAAAGGAAAAGAAAAACAGAATTGTATTGACGTATCCAATTATCCACGCTTTGCATTTTCTTTTTGTTCTCTCTAATTTTCTTTTGGCCAATTCATGAGGTCAAGCCACGCTATATTTGTAAATCAAATTTTACTGAGAAGAGAACTTGTGTTTGATATGTGCACCGAACGAGTTTTTTAAAATATTACTATTAATATTTGGCAATCAGCATGTTTCTCAAACTTCTTGAATTGAGGGTAGGACACGACATGAAAAACAAACAGAGACGCATAGCATGCGTAAATTACACTTGGCACTGTAATTTTAAGTTCCTATCTCAGTCTTCTCCTGTTACTAACGTATTATAACATATGCATTGAGTTATGAGTTCTTTGATAATGTTATCTATTTCTTTCGTAAAATGGCCATTGCTGATAGTGCATCTATATAAGATTGTTCTCGATACTCAATTTAGAATGTCTCAAACGAGCATAAAAAGCAGGTTTAGATAAATACCAAGTGTCATTTTATGGTTTTAAAATGCACAGATTGAGGTTCAAAATAGAGCCCATTGTGCAAAAGGGTAATATTAGGCCAGATTATTATACTAAAGGCATTAGTAAACGTTCTGCAAACTAAAAGGGCAAATATGGACCCTTTCCATTTTTTTTTAATGATTCCGTTAGTGAAAAAGGGCAAAAGTAAACCATTTCGCAAACCATCAGGAGAAATGTGCGCCAGTTTTGTGTAACAGCGGGGACCTGGATGAACTAAACTTCTAACAGAGGGCAAAATTAGACTTTTTTAGAAACGACAAGAGCAAACCCGGACTTTTCCCCCTCTTTTTATTTAAATTCTCTTTCATTATCTACCACACTTTTATTAAAATATACTCTTCCTATGATCTGCCGTACTTCTTAAAGATATTCTCTTTCTATGATCTGCCAATACTAAGTTTACAAATATTATTATAGTATATATAACTAATCACATGATTTAAAACCAGCCCACCATATTTGATATTTTAAGTTGTGCATATGATGCTTGCGCAGCGAGCAATGTTCACTCGTTGGAGTACACTAAATGACGATTGCGAAACAGTGTGGAAGATCACAAAACAGATCAAGTTTTTCACTTATTTAAACCACAATTACATCACAAGTTTAGGCATAAACTAAACATGAAAAGGGTTTCTTTAATCTTCTGGTTTTGTCTCTTCTTAGTAATTTCTTTTCTAAGAAAATCCAAAGCAGAAGGCCATGGTGTCCACATTGTTTACATGGGTGCTAAGGATTCATCCGATGATGTCGCTAGAGATGATCAGCTTCAGCTTATGAGCTCCCTTACAAAAATGTTTGTTCTAAACTTAAACTTTGTTCTAAACTTAAACCATGTATATATGTTCTGGACTATGACAAGGTCAGCGGCGAAGTCAGGAATTTCGCTGAGGGTGTTCAAGATTTAATATATACAATAGGAAGTAACTTTTGACTTATATATACAGTATTATATTCTATATACGTAGTATAATTTTTCGACTAAAGGTGTTCAACTAACCACCCTTCGGTCTATGTAGCTACTCCATTGTGATAACTTTGTAGGCTAAATCACTTGGCAATTAGTAAAAACTTTGCAAGAAACATATATATCTGATACTAAAGACATGGGAGACCTAATTTTAAGTCAAGAGTGAGAAGTAGCATCTCACCTACTACATCTTTGTGACCGATAAGTACTCCATAAGTGCATGTTTCATTTTGGAATTCTTTAACCATGTCTTTGTTTATTTGCTTGCGTCCACTTCTTTTTAGAACCATATGTCCCCTTTGTCCTATTTTACATGACGGTTTTTGACTACGCACGGAATTTAAGAAAGAAAGGTTTTTTAATCTTCTGGATCTTTAAGTCATACATATTTATATGACTATAAATCATCTCAATAAGGGCAAACTTTCGTTTAAAGTTAAAGAAATACTTCCATTCCTTTTTAACGGACTAAAAAGGAATATGCACACCCCATAAAATGAGGTAGAGAGGGTATATAAACATGTAAAGGTCTATTTTTAACTGTTTTATATTAATTGCATTAGGAGAAAGAACGCAGTTGTGCACAGCTACAAAAATAGTTTCTCAGGATTTGCCGCACATTTATCAGATGCTGAAGCTAAGTCGATTGCCCAACAACCTGGAGTTGTCTCCGCTTTCCTTGATCCAGTATTTCAACTCCACACAACGCGGTCATGGGATTTTCTAAGGGATCAATATGATATGGTACACAATTTCCCTTACAGTTCTTCTGGTTATTCAAATTCAACTTCAAATGGAGCAGACACCATAATTGGCATTTTAGTCGCCGGTAAGAATATCAAAATGCAAAGTTTGAATTTCTTGCACTTAATTTGTTTTTCTTTCTTACCCTGATAACTAAACCGATGTATCTTATATTCATATAAATTATCTGTAGGAATATGGCCTGAATCAGAGAGTTTCAATGACAAGGGTATGGGTCCAATCCCATCTCGATGGAAAGGAACTTGCACGAAAGGTTATGATTTTAATTCTTCCAGCTGCAACAGGTAATGGTCTTTGTTGAGTTATTACTTTTAGGATTTTTACACTGTATAGCCGCCCACCCAAATAATAGTCGAAAAATGTATATTTTTGGTATATTTGTGTATATACATATAAATATAATATACTACATATTTTACACATAACCAGTGTATATTTTTTGTATATTTGGCTAGTGGCTGTAATTATTTTTGGCAAGCGTCCAAATGTGTAACTTTCCCTATATTTTTCCTATATGGGCTATGTAATGTTACTCAAAAGTGGTATACATAGGTCTTGAGCGACTTTATTTATGGGATAAGAAAACTGATCGGCGCAAGGTTCTATGATAACCCTGGCGTCTCTGCAACACCTGTTACGGGAACGCCAAGGGACAATGATGGGCACGGTACACATGTTGCAGCCACGGTAGCAGGGAGTCCAGTAGAAGGCGCGTCATATTATGGTTTAGCAGAAGGAACAGCCAAGGGTGGGTCTCCAGGATCAAGGATTGCAGTGTACTGCATTTGTACGCCTTATGGATGCAGTGGATCAGCTATTATGTAAGCATTTGATGATGCAATTGCAGATGGGGTTGATATCATAAACTTACCAATTGGTCAACCAGCTGGAGCAGAGTTTGAGTTTTCGAGAAATCCTATTGCCATTGGAGCCTTCCATGCTGTAGAGAAGGGCATTCTTGTTGTCGCTTCTGCCGGAAACGACGGCCCTCATCCGAAAACTGTTGTAAATGTTGCTCCTTGGATTTTCACCGTTGCTGCGACAACTATTGACAGAAACATTGAAGCCCATATCCTCTTGGGCGGGAACCGACTTATCAAGGTATTTTTGAAAGGAAAAAAAAAAAAAAAATTCCAGCCACATACTACTAAAAACAGAATTAGTATTAATATTTGCATACAAATTTTGTAGTTAAATGGAAAAATTCTGTTAGCTACGAGCGATTTAGAGACAATGTTCGTAGCTAATTCCTTTATTTTTTTTTTTTTTTTTTTAGTAACTATCTTTGCAAAACATAATTCAATATCCTTGTTGATTTTCAGGGTGGAGGTATTAGCTTCAGTAATCTCAAGAAATCTCCAATATATCCGTTGGTGGACAGTATATCTGCGAACTTAACTATTTATGACGGGGTGGCAAGGTAATTGGAATATTGAAATATATTAGTTCCCATTTCTTTAGAGGAAAATATTGTACATACCTACGACTAACTTGAGCAAATTTCAGCGATTGCGAACCAAATTCACTCAATGAACGGAAAGTTAAGGGTAAAATTGTTTATTGTGATCATCTCAGTGATGATTACTCAATCGAATATAGGATAAACGAAGTGAAGAAAAAGGGTGGCATCGGATTTATATTAAGTATTCCTGATGATGGAAGTCATAGTGGCACCCAAAATGGGATCCTTCCCAAGGGCAGTAATCACCCAAGGGGATGGCATAAAGATTCGTTCGTTCATCAACTCGACAAGGTACTCACTTTATTTGTTAATACCACTTGGTGTAACCAGAGGCGAATTCAGGATTTAAACTCTATGGTTCAACTTTACGGTTTGTATTCTTAAAATCATGTGATTCATATGTGCTCTGCATCAAAATTACTGGTTCAAATAATCTCAGTATCAGAAAGCTGCATCGGCCTCTGTGTGTAACATATATAGCAAATTTCGTACTGCATCTTCACATTTTCTCAAGGAACCCAGTGGCAACAATTCTACCAACTGTTAGTGTAGATAATTTCAAACCGGCTCCTGTAATGGCTTTCTTCTCATCAAGAGGCCCTGCGACCAACAATCCAAACCTCCTATAAGTAAGAACTTGTTATTTTATTCTAAACATTTGGACCATTTCTCAATTTGTGCCCCTTGCCTGTGGCCTCTGTAGTCATCATCTTTCTACCGTTCCAAAATATGAAATGTCATAATAACTTACATACTTATGTTATAAAGCTTAACTATTATCCATGCTGAATGGTTTTTGACATATACCTGCAGCCAGATATTGCGGAGCCAGGGAATGCAATACTTGCAGCTTGGCCTGCGAACGACAGAGAGGTGATTCTACCTGGCCAAGAACCACCACTATTTAACATCGTCTCAGGTACTTCCATGTCTTGTGCTCATGTTTCTGGAATTGCTGCAACACTCAAAGTCTCAAATCCCACCCGGATTCCTTCAGCAATCAGATCAGCTATAATGACCACAGGTAGGAACCTGATAATATATTCTCCCTCCATCCCAATTTATGTGACACTCCTTTCATTTGTGGCATCCCAAAAGAATGACACTTTTCTATATTTAATAACAATTTAGCTTTAAGCTTACACACCCAAGGGTGTGACCTAGTGGTCGATGAAGTGGGTTAAGAATCATGAGTTCTTAGCTAGGTTCAAATCTAACTAGAGAGAAAAATATCAGGTGATTTCTTCCCATATGTCCTAGCCTTAGTGGATAGAGTTATCTCGTCGCACTGTTGCTGGCCCGGACATAATTTAATTTTAAACTTCTCATTTTACCCTTAATGAAATTAATCTATCCTAGCCTTGGTGGATAGAGTTATCTCGTAGTTGCTGGCCCGAACATAGTTTAATTTTAGACTTCTCATTTTACCCTTAATGAAATTATTTATAGCCACACAAATTTTTATGGCTTTTGTTAGACCACAAGTTTCAAAAGTCTTCATTTCATTTTTTAAATTTTGTGCCCTATCAAACACCTTCACATAAATTGGGACGGAGGAAATAGTTGAAGTATACATGACAGTGTCACCATACATGCATGAATCTTACGAAAACACTCATTATTCTTTTCTTTTCGTTTTAATAGCTTTTCAGGAAAGCAATTTGAACAGTCCAGTGATAGTCAGTAGCGCATGTGGAAAATACCTCGCTATGCCACACGACTTTGGTGCAGGAGTAGCAACCGCATCAGGACCGTGAAAACCAGGTTTGGTTTACGAGACCGAGATCACAGACTACTTGCAGTTTCTCTGCTCTACAGGCTATAACGTATCAACAAAAAAACTCATCTCAAAGACGCTTCCGAAGAATTTTTCATGCCCCTCCAACTCAAGTAATGATGAATCAGTCTCCAATATGAACTATCCGTCAATAGCTGTTGTTATAACCGACGAGGGAGGAACCAAGAAAGTTGCAAGAACTCTAACCAACATTAGTGGAGAAGAAGAATCAATATATACAGCAATCATAACAGCAGACGATTCTTTGAGTGTCCGAGTGAGTCCGAATAAGTTGAAATTTACAAGTAACAGAAAGAAACTAAGCTATCAAGTGACTATCAAATCTATAACTCCACATACGGAACTTTTTGGGTCAATTACATGGACTAATGGTAAGTACAAGGTTCGAAGTCCAATTGTTGTAACCAGGGGCTGGTAACACCACATTACTTGTAACATACTTTTAAATACCTGCTATTAAGCAGTCTAATTAATGTATCATTTAGTGACTCTGTGTGATATCCTAAATTAAGTCTTCAGTGTACTTCAAATGAGTATCTCAATATATAAAAAATGTATAACTGTGCCTTGGACTTTTCTAAAGTTGACCTGCAGACTGATGAGTATTTCATAGTAAGAATCATAGTTATAATCCCACACTGCACCCATGTTATTACGTCTTGGCTTCTTTTTGAATCATCAGTTGTTTAAGTTCATAGAACAAGTTGACATTTCATGATGACAGTGTTATATGACACACGAAATTGATTCAAATAAAGATTTCTCTGGTACCCTATGTCAATAAAAGTAAAAGAAAGAAAATAAGGATGAAACAAAGATACCAAAAAGCATTGTTATATCAGGCCGTCAGTCTTTCTATAGTTAGATCTCCAAGTTTTTAGATCTCCAAGCATGCCCAGAAGTAAACCAACTCCTCGGACTACCATGAAAATCACCATCGGATTTCAATGTAGTAGGATCTATTCAAAATTTTCACCCAATTGAGCACGTCTAGCATATTTTTACAGAGTAGTAGAATCACTATTACAAACGTTGTTGAGTTCACTGCGGTAGAACTCAACAGTTACACCTACTTGTTCTTCTTGAATCAACAAACAAATTGATTGATAAATATATTTCCAATAATGAAATAAATCAAGAAAAAATCAATAATCAAATAAATTCACTTTATTTCGACTATAAAGAAGTCATTTTATAATATTAGTAAGAAGCATTCACATATTTTTAACATGTACATCAGACCTTCACACTTTCTATCAGGGAGAAAACCACTTATGGATGTGGTGAGGTGGATAATATCCCTCCACTCTTAATCAAAGATTTGACTTCGAGCTTTGAGAAGGAGAAAATTCCTCTAAAGAGCATTTCCTCCTATAATAAGCCCTAATGAATTAATCAACCAAGTATCAGTAAATATCGGATACCAAATAATTACCAAAAAGAATACTTCAGGAGAAACCATTGGCCACTTCGTTTAGTTTGTCATGAAGGTAGTTGAGGAAGGAGACCAGTGTTGATATCTAAATTTTAATTGATCCTTAATATTCATAAAATCGTGGGATAACAGGTGCATTTAAAAAGACAATAAATTACTTTTTAAGAGAAAGTCATTTTCTGGTATTTGATTATCAGAAAATCATTTTTTTCCATCTAGGGCGGAAGCATTATCCTCATAACCAAACCAAATAAAATAATAACCACTGTTTGGTTATTGTCGGTTTGGTTGATTTTCGGTTTATATTAGTGTAAACGGGAAACATCGGTAAAGCATTAAAAAGTTGAAAAAGACATATCTCTTTTTGTTAATAAACTTTTATTTATAGTTTAAGGTGAGCGTATTAAATAGAAATATTTTTACTATTAATGATAGTGTATGTTCGAGTTATTTAGGATTACTAAATTATTACATATAGAGCTAAAACTAACCGTAGTGGCTACACCATTTTTATCATCTTAATACACATGCACGGAAAATAAAGTAGAGTGTAGGAGGAGCTTTTAGTTGACTTGTTACAAACATACATATTATAAAATTAAACATAAGGACTACCTAAAATTAAAATTAAAATATATAAAATAAAAAACTTTGTGTAATGATCCCAAACTTTGGGGCAGTACTTGCATTTTTGTCCTCAATTCTCATTTTATTAAAAAAGCTTTTTGTGTAATGATCGCAAACTTCGGATCCCCAAAAGCCGGGTCTCGACTATAGAGTTGTTCTTTTCTCCTTAAACAATCATGTGAAATAAGTAAACCAAAAATCTAAGTAATGATTAAAAGGTATAAAATAATTATAATTATTTATGAAAAACTAATATTATACATATAAATAATTATAAAATTTATGTATATAATTTATCGAGTTTGGTTCGATTATTTGTTGGTTATTTTTTAATAAGAACCATAACTAAACCAAATATTATCGGTTTTTAAATTTAACCAAAATCAAAATGTTTTTTTATTCGGTTTGGTTTTTGGTTTTAACCAAAACCGTGAACAACCCTACTCATAACAATCTTAATTCTTAACACTTTTTTGCACGGAATGTCCTTCCACAAGGCATTGATCTTTAATTTTTTGTCCGAGATTGTTGATATTTAATTTTTACCCTTCGCCAAAAAAGCTCATGGTTGCGGGTTCGAACATACAAATCAAAAAATATAAAATTAAAAAAAAAAAAACCGTAACGCGGAGCTTTGGATTCAAACTCTAACTTAAGATAGAGTTTGAACCTTAGAAGGCAGAGTTGGGGTAAAGTACATGTAAGTCTCCTCACTCTGAAAGCCATTTTTAACACTGTCCAGGAATATATAATTTTGCTACTACAAATTTCTGACTTGCGTTTTTTTTTTTTTTTTTAATGAATTGGGATTCGAACTCAAAACCTCAGGGTATTAGGAGAAGGAAAAAAACTAAAGACAACAATTTGAGGGACAAAAATTAAAGATCAGTGCCTTTGAAGGGTAATCCTGCAAATGACACATTCTTAACGTCATATTACATGCTCCCACTAATACTTAAATACTTCCATGTACCCGGTGAAGAGGTTAAAGCTAAAAGGTGCATCATTATTTATAAGAAGAAAATTAATATTGTAATATAGGTATAATCACCAATGGCTTATCATCCGTCTTCATTCTTAAACTAAAATCTCCTTGCAAAATCAACATTACCAATAATTAAGCTTAATGTTCATCAAGCAACGAACTTTTCACCCGTCTGATTAACCATAATAGTTACGAGGAAAAGGGTCAAATATACCCCTCTACTTTAGTTTAATAGTTAAATATACCTCCGTTAGTCAAAGTAGATAAATATCTCTTTCCGTTAGTCAAAGTAGATAAATATACGTAGTTAAGAAAGTACTCAAATATCTTGCTTGAGTTTGAGAATACACGATTCCACCATTAATTGTCAGGATTGAACTTTAAAAAAACCATGCCCGACCCGCGAATGAAATTCTTTCCACCCAAATACCACCACCACTACGACCGAGCCAAATACGATAGGTAAATTCTTCGTAACCATCCTTAACCATTTCTTGGACATATTTGAACAAACAAAAAAGACCATTCGATCTCAATAAATACATTAAATCCTTAATACAATATTGAATATCATACGCAAAATACCAGAGAACGCATGATTGTCATCAGTCAAACATGATTATTATAATATTTCACACTTTATAAAATACTTGTATCCGATAGATGCGCTTTGCTTGGAGCAAGCGGGATAAATTTCTTCAAGTATCACGGTATCACATATCCAGGTAGCTAAAATTTATGACATTAAAATCAATAAAAATGAAAGCTTTAGGCTCAAAAAAGGCTAGAATATCCCTGCGCAAGCCTCCTTTCTAAATAACGATCCTCAAATCTAAAATTAAAACTAAAATCAACAATCTCTTGAAGTTTTAGGCACAAAACAATTGGGGTTGTGGTTAAGGATGGTTATGAAGAATTTACTGGTTGTGGTGGTGGAAGTGGCGGTGGTGGTTGTGTTGGGTCGGTTGTAATGGCGGTGGGTATATTTGGGTAGAAAGAATTTAATTTGTGGGTGAGCATGGGTTTTAAGTTAAATCGAGTAATTAATTGTGAAATTGGGGATTCTATCGATTGAGGGGTATATTTGTGTACTTTCTCAACGGAAGGGGTATATTTATCTACTTTGACTAACGGAAGGGTATATTTATTTACTTTGACTAATAGACGATATATTTAACTATTAAACTAAAGTAGAGGGGCATATTTGACCCTTTTCCCTAGTTGTGATGGACTGTAACATTTAGACCAAACTAAACAAAAATCCATGAGAATGGGAATAGCTGAATAGCACACTATTGCCTGTTGTGTGATATACAATATGTAAACCGTATTGGAGGATAACAAAATATATGGGACGGACTATATTAGTATTAGCACTTACTAAATATAAAGAGATAAAGAGTCAAAAACACACCTCAACTATCACTGTTTTTTTAATTTCATACCTAAACTATCAGAAGGTTAAGCTACACTATCATTATCCCCAGTTTGCAAAAATAACATAATTATTCTTGAATGTCATGTGATCTACACTCTCGTTTTATGTAAAATGTTCTTAAAGTGTTGTCCATTTGAATGGATAAATAATATCACAATGGCACCTACATGGAATTAAAAAAAAAAAAAACTATTTGTTTTAAAAAACAAACTGAAAAATAATTTTCTGTTTTAAATCATTTTTTTTATTTTCTAAATTTTTTGATATTTTTTTACAAAAATGATTTTTTCAGATTTTTTTTTTTTTAAATCCAGATTTGTTTTTTTTTTTTAAATGCTGATTTATTTTTAAAAAATAATGCAGTTTTTAAAAAAAATATACATTTTTTTTTTTTTTTTTTTTTTTATAAAAAAACATTATTTTTTAATTTCCATGTAGGTCTTTACCATAACAATACTTATGCTATGTGGACAAATTTTTGAGAAAATTTGACGGCTTCCTTGCCTTTTGGAGGTGAGTTCCACACATTTAGTTCAGTGTGTTTTACTGTGCAGATAGTGATAGTTTAGGTAGTTTTCTCCCGCTATGATAGTTTTATGGCTAAAAAAAAAGTATGGATTAAAAGTGTGTTTTTGACATATACTCCGGATATAAATGAGAATCTCCAATTTTGTGGTCTTCACAATGCCAATACTATCCACCAAGCTTCTAGACGTGGCTGCTTTCTTTTTCATTTTTGCACTCATTGTTTTTTTCCTCCAAGTTTATCCCTACGTGGGCTTTGTATTTGGTGCATACCCTTTTGATATTTTAGTAACTTCCTGTGAATCTTCATGGCTTCTTTCTCCTTCCTGTCCATATTTTGTGGTTATTTTTAGTTTTTATATTTAGTTTAAAATAAATAATATTTTAATTCCTTTGTCCCGATTTAAGTATTTTAGTTTAACTAAGCATAAAATTTAAAAAATAAAAAGAGATTTTTGAATATTGTGGTCCTAAATTAAAGATGTGTATAATGTACTTAAATGTCTTTTGAATTTTCCGGTTATAAACTTGCAATGTAGGATGTTTATAATGTCAACTTACTAAATATAGAAAGATACACTCTTTTTGGACAGACAAAAAGGAAAGTAATACACTTAAATTGTGACAAAGGGAGTAAATAAATTAGTATTCTCTCCGTCTCAATTTATGTGACACCTTTCAAATTTCGAGATTCAAACAAGTCTTTTTTTGACCGTAATTTTTTCATATCTCTTTTAAATATTTTAAATTATCAATTATTGTGATTTATAGTACTTTTTATATATTTTTCAAATTTGTAAATTTTATTTCAAAAAAAATTAAAGATTCATGGCCAATTCATAGTCAAAAAGTAAATTGTTTAACTCTCGAAATCTGAACTGTGCACCATAAATTGGGACAGAAGAAGTAGTTTTTTTCTTATTCAAATTTACCCTTGTTTAGATGAGAGAATTTTTACATAACCAAGAAATCATATTAAATTGATACTATTTAATTTAGGGCAATTTAATGAAAATAATTCTTCCTTTCTAGGAGAAAATGATTTCTTAAGGGGTGTGACCAAGCTAAAAACTCTATATAATATGGACTTAGGGGTATATTAGATTACCCTTTACATTTTTGATAAAATTTAGGCAACTTTGGAGCCACATTTTTGTTTCCAACTGGAGCATTTATTAGTTTTTACTAATTACTCTCTTCTGTTTTAATTTATATAGTACTTTTCGTTTCGCGAGAGTCAATTTAACTAAAACTCGAAGCTAAATTAAATTAGACCAATTTCATATTTTATATAAAATTTAAATATTTTAAACCTATGCAAAAGTACTATATATTGCTATGAGAATTAACATTTTAAGCATAATAGAGAATTACATTAATTCTTGACATTCATTTAATGAATTTGGTTTTCTCCCTTAATTTCATCTAAAACTAAGCTTAAATTACCACATTTAACTAGAATAATCTCTTGCCGCATGAAATATCATGACTGAAATTAAAACTTAATAAATAACAAGAAATAATTATTTATATCCATAAATAGAGAAATTAAATGCTCACAAATTCGTAAAAATATCAATATTTTTTATTTATGATTTCATTGAGTGGGTAATTATTTTATATAATTTAAGTGTTACTTACAGAATGTCAATTCATTTTTGTCCCTTTGGTATTTGTTAATTTTCCTAACAAACTTCCTTCTTCATACATTTTTTTTTTAAAGATTATCTAATTAGGTTTGAGAAAATTTAATGCTCCCTCCTTTTTAATTTATTTGTATGATTTTAACTTGACACGAAGTTTAAGAAAGTAAAAAAAAAAAAACTTTTGAATCTTATGATCTTAAATTAAAGATATGCAGAATGAATCAAAATGTCATTTAATCTTGTGGTGTTACAAATGCAATGTGAAAAATTGTAATTAAAGAGTTGCCAAAAAGAAAAAGAAGCATTTTTTTTTACCCGGAGTAAAGTATAATAAATTGAAACATATGGAGTAATTATGAAAACTTACCAAGGGTACTAAATTATATTAATTATGTAGCGAAAAAAATATAATAATGCATACTATATACTTCATTGGTTAAATTATATACTTTTCATTGGTTAAACTATTATGAAACTAGTAATACATAATATATCATGTGAAACATGTTACACAGTGGGGGACAATGTCACGAGCAGAGTAGATTACAAGTGAAGGTAATATACAACATCTCTTATGCTGTTAGTTTTAGAATAGCAAGGCTTAGTAAGTAGTAACAATGGATTAAAATGCGCTTGTGCTGTACTTGAACACATATTTTCTACTGAAAAGGGTCAGATTTAACCCTTTATTTTATGGCCAAAATTATCTCTCCCATTTTTTCAAATTTATCTTCTATTGACGAATATAGCCAAATTATTTCAATAACCCGGCTACAATAACTCAATTATTCATAGGTTCATCTTATATTCTTATGGGAACAAAATTGAATACGTCATATAAAATTTAACTTAGTTATTTTATGAAAACATGGAGTATTACTTTGTGACGGCTGTGGGATTTGAACCCACGCCCTTTCGGACCAGAGCCTAAATCTGGCGCCTTAGACCACTCGGCCAAACCGTCGATATTATGTTACTTACTCTGTCTCAATTTATCTGATATTTTTCGCTTATCAAGATTCAAACCATATAAACTTTGACCAACATTTTAGTAGATTCACCAAGTGAAGGTAAAAGTACAACTTATATTACTTTTCATGTAGCTTCAAATGTATAAATTTTAATCTTAAAACGCGAGGCTTAATCTAATTCAATTTAGCTTCAATATTTAGTCAAACAATGGATTAAAATGCGTATTATAATTGCTGTACTTGAACACATATTTGTCCCTCTTAAAAAAGGATTATATTTACCCCTTTATTGTTATACTTTTTTAATATATTTCACATTTATCATACTCCGGCAGAAGGGTAAATATATTAAAAGATATTAAAATAACTTTTTAATATATCCCCCTCATCCGTTTTTCCACCTTTATTTTCTATTGAAGAATATCGCAATTCAAAAATTATTTCAATAACCCGGGTACAATAATAAATTATCCCCCCCCCCCCCCCCCCCCCCCGGTCCATCATCTTCTATTCATGTTTTCCGGCGAGCAGAAAATTGAAGTACCTGATATAAAATTCAATGTTCTTCAAGTCCACTATTTATTTTCCTTTTTCTTTTCCCGGTGTAGGTAAATCAATGAGATTTAAACATGGCTTAGCAGAAAAATCTAAGAATCAGATTAACGAGACTAAACTTGCAATGGAATTATATCTGAAGAAAAAATCTGCTCTGGACCTGGAGTCATTGTCAGGGGGCTTGGAGGGCTCAATGTTGGCGGCGGAGCTAATGTAACTGCTGGCAGTGGTGGCGGCGAGGAAACCACTGTATCTGGTGGCGGTGGCTCTAAATTATGCTAGGATTATCAGTAGGTGGTGGTGGTGGTAAGTTAGGATTTGGATTATTATTTTGAAGGAGTAGAAATTGGCAATGGTGATATTTGAAATTGGCAACTATGGGCCTTTCATACTGATTTTGCTCACAAGAATTATTGGAACACTATAATTTCGTTCGCTCACTGTCCAGAATTTCTCGCTCGCTGGAAAACATGGAGCTGGCCCGGAGAATTTATATTACCGTTCGGGGGCGGGGGAGTGGGGGGTTTGGGAAAGGATAAATTTTATTTTAGTTAAGTGAGTGGGTGGGTTAAATTATTTTAAATGGGTGACCATATATGGGTGGAATTAACGATCCTAAAAAGCGAAAAGTGTCAAATATATCAAAAAGACGGAGGGAATATAACCCTTTTTCAAAAGTACGGAAATTATGTTAATATAATTGAAATTATTTATCTCTCTCTCTCTCTCTCTCTCTCTCTCTCTCTCTCTCTCTCTTATATATATATATATATATATATATATATATATATATATATATATATAAGACACACGACATTTTATTCTCTGTAAAGAAAGTATTTATCTTTTTTCCTAATATTTCCCATTTTTTATTTGTTTAACTTATTACATAAACACAAAGAAAAGTCTTTGAAGGAAAGGACATTATTTCGAAACACACCGCTTCAATTAAATGCATCATTACGAGAGAAAAGAAAAACTTAATAAAGCCCAAGTGATTTAACCATGATTATATAAATAAGCAAGTTAATTTTTAGTTCAAAGTTTTAGAAAAGCATTCGTGAAGTGTTGGTCCCGATATGCGTTCTTTTTATCTTTTCCTACCCTTGTTTTTCTTTTGAATTGAGTTAGTATTCCATGCCACCCTCATAAACAAGTCGACCGATTGGCTATTTATTTTATTAAAAATTAATGTAGAAAGGCCTTTGTGGAGGTGTTTGCTTAGTTTCTATTATCTAGATTTCACATTTTGTTATGTTTGGTATAATTATGAAAAATATAAATGTTGATTGAAAGATATGGGTATTTTCCTTTGAAGCATATAAAGTTTGAGATAAAGACGCAGCTTTGGAAATACGCACTCGATAGTAATTAGGGGCGTATGTAGATATTGGGTGGGGGTTCAATGGCCCAAATTTGTACCTGAAAGATAAAGCCTATTGTAAAAATCTATCAAAATTATAATACATGAACCCCATAACTTTTAAAAAATGGTTTATGTATATTATTGTTGAATAAATCCCGCATCTTCCGGATACATGTAGTACACAAATTGTTACTATACTTGTATTAGAAGAAGTGATTTTGGCTACACTTTATTTTTCCATCATTTTTATGCAAGGAGTATCTTTTATATGTTTAAATTTTTTTAGCGGTTTGTTTTCTTCAAATTTTGATTTATTACTTCTTCATCTTATTTATATATTGCTCAATATCTAATTATCTTTATATGAGATTATTAAGGGTGTAATTAGTTTGTTATATTCGCTGGTTCTATATATACATGCATGAGAGTTTTTGTTATGTAATTAAATCGAATAATTAGATATAAAGTGTCATATAAGGGCTTTGTTTCTTCATTTTCTTTAAATTGGTTTTATATTAAATTGTTTAAAGTGTATATTGATCCTCCTTTTACCTTGCTTAATTGGAAATCAGGCAAACAACTGATTTTATGGGATTTAACATGAGGTACTAAATTCTACAAAACAGAAGAGCCGATTACGTCCTGCTTCCCACTCCGTAAGTTCAATAAAACACAAAAATCAAAAGGATTAATATGGCGAAAATTTTAATACTGTGCAATTCATATAAAATTATAGCGTAGTCATAAATCCACAATTCCTCTTGCATGCTCCGTCACTACTGCCACATCATCTACTATATATATCATAATCCACCGCTTTAAAAATACGGCAATTGTGCAGGGGTCTTGGATGAACCCCCGGAGCTAACATGGCTGTTTCGTATAGCTACTTCTCACGATATACAATATTATACAACAATATTCCACCACCGCAGTGTATAAGAAGAGATAACAAAGCTCCTAGTTTGATGATATTCTCTTTTACACAAGTTCAATATTATCAAATTTATACAAGAGTTGTTTATATCAAATTTTCCCTACATTCGGATTTCCACCAATGCGTAACTTCCTGTTATTTGAATTGCCGCTAGGAAGTATCAAATGAGCTTCTCTTTTGGTGTAAAAATCCCATTATTCCGACTGATGCTTAGCCTGTAGTGTTTGGAGTAGAAAAAATAACAAAAATGGTCCCTTATGTTTTGAGAGTAAGTTCAAAATAGTCCCTTAGTATGCATTGAACAATTTGTGTTCGTTGGATTTGACGAAAACCTTGGGAAAAAATGATCAAACCATAAACACCAAAAAGTCTCTATCAAATCCTATGTAACACAAAAAACAACACTAGACACTAAAAATAGCAAAAATTGCACCTCAAAAGCTGTCCTAGACTCTAGAAAATAAGGAAAAAATAATAAAATTACACTAAATTTGAGTTCCCGGTAATTTCCATTTTATTCATAGTTCCCGCCAAATCTAAAATATAAAATTAATAAATATTTGACGGGACTAAAAGTGTCAACATTTTCACAAATTTAAAGGACTAAAACTGTTCAGTGAATACTTAAGGGACTATATTAAATCCACCCTCAAACATAAGGAACCACAATTCATAATTGATTTTCATTTCTCAAAATCAAAGCGCCGTAACGGGGAACAAAGACCCCCCTACTCTCTGCTTCAAAAACCCAAAAGGCTAAAAAGATTGATATGGCGCTATACTCAGCAATTCGCAGAGCCTCTTATAAGTCCACAATTCCTCTTTCACTTCGCTCCATCGCTACTGCCACGTCATCCTATTCCTCCCCCGCCGTAAAAAATGGCAATTGCGGCAGCGTTTCTAGAAGCTTCTCGATTCCGTTGCTTCAGTATTACTACTCCACCAGTGCAGTGAAGAAGAAGAAGAGAAAACAACAGAGCTCCTTTGATGATATTCTTCTCCAAATCATCGATTCCGAAATCAAATTTGCACTGGATTCTGATTTCCATGAATGTGTAAGTTCCTCTTATTTGAATGCTCAGATTAAATATCAATATGAGTTCTGACTTTTGCTCAGCCTCTAGTGTTTACAATACAAGTATGCACCATGTTTGGTTTGAATTCAGGGAAACTTACACGTTTGTCCCGGCGGTCAAATATAATTACATTCCCTAGCCAAATAAATACTCACTCTGTCCCTATTTATGGGATATAATTTCCTTTCTTGTCCGTCACTTTCTCTTTTACTCTTTACGGCCACACAAATATTTATGACTTATTTTAGACTACAAGTTTCAAAAGACTTCCTTTTTTTTTTCTTAAACTCCATGCCAAGTCAAATTATATCACATAAATTGGGACGGAGGGAGTACGAAAATACACTATTTTAGATAAAATATACTCCCTCAGCACTATTTAAGTTACTTTTCTTTTTGGTCTATTCCAAAAATTTCGTAAGTTGATAATACTCTCCTGCTATATTTAATAAAAACATTTTGATACAATACATTTTTAACTATCCCCTTAAGATTCATGTCTTTATTTCTTAAAACTTAGTATTAAAACCACTTAAATTGGGGCGGAGATAATAAATTAATTGTAATATACAAAAGATATACATTTGTCGGCTATTATTTTGTTGCGCGACTATACGGTGTAAAAATCTCTGTTATCGCTTTTCTGACCTAGCGCTTGCCTCCGGTGGTGTCCTTCTCCTTTGTTTCTAAACTATTTGAATTTAAACAAATTCAGTCACCTCTGAAGACAGGTCCTTTCCCCCAATATCATGATAGGATCGACCAAGCCGCTGAATAATTATATGCCTTTAATAGCCTGCAATGGAATGTAACTATTTCATAGGGATGGGTATGCCGAATATCTCTTTATTTCTTGTAATATTAACCATAATTTGACCCCTTTGTCCATTTCAGTGTTTGGTTAGCTAGTTATGGCAATAAGTATATTTACAGCTCAAAGATTTGAAGTCTAGCTATTGCAATCAAAAGGTTCATACAAAAGAAAGGACAGTAGATGTAAGATAAGTTTGTGTCACTGCTTAAGCTCTAGTGGCACTAGTTATAACGCTCAACATTACAAATTAAGCTAGACTACAAATTAGTACGCCCCGCGTTCCAGTTTACTTGTGGCATCATTTTCTTTTTAGTTCATTTTAAAAAGAAAATCGAAGTTTTTTAAATTTAACTTCAAATTCCCATGTAATCCTTAATAATAAGCTTTTATAGCCATACAAATGTTATGACATTTTTAAGACCACAAGTTTCAAAAGTCTTATAGCCACACAAATGTTATGTCATGTTTAAAACCACAAATTTCAAAATCATTCCATGTTTTCTTATACCATACTCAATCAAATATGCCACATAGATTGAAACGGACTAGGTATGATATGAGCCGCTATTTAAACATGATAGAGTTATTAGTTTAGTGCTAATTTGTACTAAACTAATTCTTCTGTCATGTTTAAGTAGCCGCTCATATCAAACCGAGTGCCCCCTCCATTTTAATTTATGTGGCATAATGTGGTATAAGAAAAAATGAAATATGGTATAAGAAAAAATGAGATACATTTGAAATTTGTGATTTCAAAACATGACATAACATTTGTGTGACTATAAGTCTTTTGAAGCTTGTGGTCTTCAACATGTCATAACATTTGTATGACTATACAGAGTTGTTTGGTTGGTGGGATAAGGGATAACAATCCCGAGATAAAATTCCTGGATTATTTTATCCTCATTTGATTATGAGTATTAATTAGTCCTGGAACCATTTTGTAATGGTGGGATAAGCTAATTCCATGGTAGTCTATCCCATCCTGGTGATCAAACGAGCCCTAAAAGCTTGTTATTAAGGATTTCATGGGAAGTTTTAAGTTAAATTGTTTTTCCGAATTTAGAAAACTTCTATTCTTTTTTAAACGAACTAAAAAAAATGATGCCACAAGTAAACTGAAAAGCAGGGAGTACTAATTTGTATTATAGCTTAAATGTTTTGAACTTGTTACTCCCTCCGTTTCAATTTGTTTGTCTGGTTTTGACTCGACACGAGGTTTAAGAAAGTAAAGAAGACTTTTGGATCTTGTGGTCTTAAACTAAAGATATGTAAAATGTATCAAAATGCCCTTCAATCTTGTGGTCTTAAACATGCCACGTGAAAATTTGGAATTAAAGAGTTGGCAACAAAGGAAAGAGGCATTCTTTTTTAAACGGGCTAAAAAGGAAAGTAACACAAACAAATTGAAACAGAGGAAGTAATATTTTTCCTCTTTATTAGACGGAGAAAATGCTTTCGGGCGTTTGGTTAGTGAGTGGAAAAGTTTTATTTTTTTAAATAACATTTATTGAAAAGATTATTAATAAAGTTAGCCGATGCAATATGTGCTTTTAGGAAATTTTTGATTATTAAAGATTTATAATGTCTTAAGTGTAGATTGGGGTAGTAATATTAAGAAAAAAGTTGAGATAGTTGTGAAAGAATGACTTCTACCCATAAATGAGGGAGGTCATTTTCCTCGCTTTTTTTGAGAACCAAACACCAAAAACTGAGTTATTTTCTGAAAGACAATCCCCCCAAAAAATATTCTGTCGTACCAAACACAAAAAAAGACTTATGTCCATCAAGCTTATAATTTCTGCAGCGTTATGTACACCCTACTTTTATTTGAGCACCAGTATTGTTACCACCATTTTAACATCTCCAAAGACATGCATAGAATATCAAGAAATATGAATTTGTTCTGACCTTCTTAAAGTTCTTACTGATTTTTCAATGAAATGTTTTGGAAATTTATGGAGATTGTAAATTTAATTTTGATCAACTCATCCAAATGCTATCATGCCACAACTATCTTTAGACTGATGCTGATCACTGATTTCTTGATGTTTAAACTTGTAATGATTTTTATCCTCTTGTAGAAGGATACTAAGAGGTTTCCATGTGTATCCTTGCCAATTGTTCCAAAAGCTTAGAAATGTAATACTGTTGGAATTATGCTTATCTAATTTAAGGGGCTAAGGGCAGTCCATGAAATTGGGATGGGAACATAAGCCATTTGATTTTCTGGCAATTTTTTATTTTTTTTATGACAAGAGACCCTCAGCCGCTATCCTTCGGATAAGCACAGGGTAAACTCCGCGCCTGTGCAATAGCCTGCAAACCACACAAAAGAGATAACCCGCACTAAGCAAGCCCCATGCGACCTGGAAGGCAAATCCCCTGTTGTTGTAGGAAGGGGGTTTCGAACCAGAGACCTCCATTATGGAAGCCCCATGCTCAACCAACTGAGCCACCCTTGCAGGTTTTCTGATATTCAAATTATAAGGGATTCCCTGTTAACAAAAAGGTATTATATATTCTTGAAAAAAGATTAACTGCCAAAGTTGAAGGTCTAAAGGTTCACGAAGACCATAAATATGGTATCAAATTCAGTGACTAGTTTTAGTTGCCTCAGATTACCTATTTGATGCAAAATATACAATAAGGGAGATAAGCTTTGCATATGTTTCTCCCATCTGTGGTCTATATTCCAGTTTCTTAGAATGTAGTTATACACAGGGGCAGAGCTATGTAGAGACAAGGCTTCAACTGAATCCTCTTTGTCAAAAATTATACTGTATAAATTGGGGAAAAAATGAACATTTATATATAAATTGTTAAATCCCCTTAACATAGGAGAAGATTCCAGTGTAGCAGTAAAGTGCGTTAAAATATTGCTTTAAGTCATAAGTTCATATCCCGAGTGTAACAATTTAGCACTTTTTATTTCCCCTTAAATTCCTATCTACGTCACTGGTTATACGGACCACAAACTTAGTTGTTTTAGTTATTTATTTATAATCAAGAAATCTCCGATGGCCACACGGGTTTGAAGTTCGGTGGATAATGGACCTGTCCCTCCCACCCTTAAACTTAAATATCAGTATTTTTGTTGATTTTCACAAATATCTACTGTTAAGGCTGCTGATTGAAATGTAATAACGTTTGCGAAGTGATTGAAAAATAAGCACAACTAAACAGAGCAGCAAACAACCCGCCTCTTTTTCTTCTTCTCCGCTTCTATTATCTCTTTTTGTGTGTAACTACTCTCCCTTCTCATTGGCGAGTTCAACATCAGAGACTACTGTTTGGCCATCAGATGAATTATGCTCCAATTTATCCTTAGAAGTCGTAAGTTGCTCTGTGTTCTCGCAATTAAACTTGGCAACTTTAGGTTCTTTGGTAACATATGAGTTGAAGTGATGTAGAAGATGAGCTTCATCGGTTCTTCTGATCAACCCACATTTACTGATCCTTTTGGACATACTCCAATGACTTACCTAAATTTGTGAAAGGCACAAATACATCTAAAATTTTCAAACTCTCGGAACATATTTCAGATTTTGCTTGTTGAACGTCAATATTTAACTAATGTATTTGTTATTACTGTTAGTTAGTTTGACAAGTTAGAAACCAAACAAGACAGATACAAATCGCAAATTAAAGAATTGAGAGGAGGTATCCTCTTTTGACTAACAATCTATCAGAGTAAATTGAATGTATAGTCCTGAATATAATTAGTTATTTTCAATTCAGACTCCAGGACACGGTCACGGAGTTTAACTTGTATAAGTTCGAATTCTAGGACACGTTCATTGTGTTTGACTTGTCTAAGTTCAAATTTTAGGACACGGTCCTGATGTTTCATTGTAGCAACTTGACTTGTGTAAGTTCGAACTCTGGGACATGGTCATGGAGTTTCATTTGCAGCACTTCGAACTGTAGGAAAATTTCTGGAATTTGTGTTGCCATTTTTCAATTAATTTGCCGCATTTTAAGCTCTGGCAATATTTCAACTACTTTGCAAATAGCTGGCTGTGTTTTAGTTAACAATCCTAAAAGTGGCTACCTGGTATCTTTTTACCTTTTTGTGTTTTGGAAGGGCTCAAACCCATGACCTGTGCCTAAGTCACACATCACAAGCTGCGATCTCACCATTAAAACAAAGTCCCGTGGGCCGTTTAGCTGCTTCTTATAAGTGTAAATTATTGCAAATGCGCATATCAATCCACAATTTGTCTCTAATAATACTGGAATGGAGTGTTATCAAACACACTTACCACTTATTGGCACCAGTCGGTTGATATTTCCCCTTTATGTAGGTTGTGGACACCCCGGATGACTTTCCTTTTAAGGTTCAAGATATATCAGGAAAAAAAGTTGTTGTTCTTACGAGAGATTATGGAGAAGAGACCATAAATATTGTAGTGGACATGCCTAATGCCGGATGTGAAAATGCTGAAGATGATGCTGTTAACAGTGAGGAAGAGAGTGAGCCACAACCTTCGGTTCCGTTGTCTGTCATCGTGTCAAAAGAAAATGGTTCGTCACTAGAGTTTGATGTGAGAGCTTTTCCAAATAAAATTTCAATTTGTGGCATATCCATCAACGAGCCAAAAAGTTCAAGCAATCAGCTAGACTATAGAGGGCCTGCTTTCTCGTAAGTACTTATTGTATGATGGAGTTGGTTTGGAGCCACTTTTTTATACTAATTACCCAAGTTGTGTTGTCTTCTTTTCAGACTTCTAAATGAAAGTCTACAGAAGTCTTTCTATGAATATCTTGAAGTCAGAGGGCTGAATAGCAGCACTGCTAACTTTTTGCTGGAGTATATAATTAGCAAAGACACCAAGGAATACATCCGGTGGCTTAAAAATATCAAGAATTTTTTCGAGAAGTAGCGTCCCTTTTTCATGAATATGTAGAACCTGGTGAGCCTAACTGCTTTTGTTTTGATTTATTAATAGCAATGATTTGTGATATATGCTCAGTCTTTTGCTAAATATGTTTTAACCATCAGTTACTTTTACTTTAGTTCTTACTATCTCCAGCTTTTTCTTCTGAGCAGGTCTTTAGTTGATGGTGTTCTTGCTGAAGAAACATTTGGTTAATGTCACATGATAGATGATGATGGATGGAATGTCAACGTTGGTAAGAAATGGCAATAGTTATAACCGGAGCAAACTTCTTCGCAGTAGTGCTGGTTATAATAATAGCATCACTGGAGGCAATCCTTGTACAAATTAGAATATTTTTCTTTTTGTGATTTTGTTCAATGGATTAGATTTCTTCTCAGAAAGATGAAATAATAATGTTATTGCATGAATTGGGCAACTTTCTTAAGCTGCAGCAGATACAAGTGGGCAATTTGCACGATTGCGGATTCGGAGGTGGTTTTTAATTTTTGCCGCTTAAATTGCTGGTCTTTAATTTTTACCCTTCACCTAAAATACCCCGAGGTTCTGGGTTCAAACCCCGGCTCAGTAAAAAAAAAAAAAATTAATTTTGCATGGCAGAATTTCCTAGCAAAACTAGGCCTATTCGAGCAAAAGTTAGACTTAAGGCCTAACTTTTGTAGAATTTCAGCGGAGTAAGGAAAAAAAAAAATTCCTGCGTTGCAAACTTTTGCCTTAAGGCAGAATTTTTGCGAAGCCTTGCCTTGTGATTTTTTTTTATTTTTTATTATTGACTGGGGTTCGAACCCAGAACCTCGGGATATTTTCGATCATTTTTTTAAGCGAAGGCCAAAAATTAGAGACCAGCGCCTTTGAAGGACTATCCGTGCCAAAAAATGGATACGGGTATCATCTTAAGATACAATATCATACACATTCGACATGAGAGAAAGCGAGCAGCGGATCGCCCTTCTCTTGGAGGGCACATTATTTGTGGAACTTATTGATTTTCTTGGTGGGGAATTTGGTTTTGCGTAGTCAATAATGACATTAGGCGAGCTGTTCTAAGAACTTTAGCACGATTCAGGGGGCTAATCCAAAATAACAAAAAGGCGTTTTTGAAAGGAGAAAAAAAAAATGAGTTGGGGCGTTTTAGCCATGAGTAATACTTTGCTTAATTTTGCTTAATTTATGCATTAACTTCATTTTATACACGTATAAACAATACATGTATTACATCACTTAATAGCATAAATGTTCTTCAAAGTTACAGTTCTGAGATGATTTTAGCGTACCGAGGGCTATGTTACCTGTTTAATTAGTCATCTCTTGCTTATTATCTCATGTAATTTTGATAATATTCGTTGTATTGATTTTAAAATTGTTATAACCATAAACTACTGCCATTTTAGTAAGTTGTATAGTTTGATAGATCTATATTATTAGCGAATTGTCATGAAACCTTTCCCAGACATGTAACGAGGGTTAACTAACCAGAACTGGTGAATAAAAGCATGAATGACACGGAAAGGCTTTTATTTTTGCTTTTAATTTATTTTATTCAACTGTTAATTCTCTTCAATCAAGAATAAGATAGAAATATTTTTCTTCAATAATGATTGCTTGATATTTGCCATCTCCCACTAGCATGTAAGCTTGGGCAAACAAAACGAAATGACCTATCATTTTCCGTCTCTACTGAGATTTGAATCTAATCTTCCACAACTTGCATCTGTTTCATTGATCTTATAGGTAACATCCTTGAGTTCCAAAAACATCTTTATATATAATTTCCAAGTGATCTCCTGGAAGTAGTACTCTATTTTACTCCATCGACCATCTTGTGAGGTCAATTGCGTACCTAGCTTTAAGTTTTTGATAGAAAAAATGAGTTCCAACTTACTAAAATCTCGTAAATTTTAACAGTGCTGAGATGTGGAATCACCATGACTAAATTGAAAAGAAAAAGATTTCCACAAAAACGTATAAATAGCCAACGTAATCATAAAGTAATTTGATGGAAATCATTGTAATAACAAAATTAAACATAATACACAAGAAAGGTTGAGTAATATATATTAATTAAAAACTAGAAAATTGTAAAAGTAGATTGTTTACTCTTGGAAAATATGTCAATGTTAGTAAAAAATCTAGAAAATGTAAAGATAACAAGTTAACTGTTATAAATATTATTTAATTATGGATGTCTATTTATAGGAGAAACTTTAGGGTTTTGTGACTTTAACTTTTCGACTTTTAAGTTAACTTTCTCCTATAAATAGAGATGTTCTCTTCATTGTATAGAATCCCTAACAAGAGAAATAAAAGAATTCTCCTCTCTTCTCTCTTTCTCTATTATATTTTTGTTCTTGCTTTATTATTTTATAACACGTTATCAGCACAAGACTTTATTATTTTGTATTTGATTTTCTGTTTCAGGTGCAATTCTTGAAAAGGGAAAAAGTTTAAAGTCACGATACCCTTTATTGGGATAAGGTTTGAATTTGGAATTGTATTTGTCCACTGTTCAAGCAACCTTTTGTATGCCTTCTTTCTTAACTAGAATTGTCGATACATATAAGATGTAATTTTTCAATGCCTTTTCAATTCATTAGTCCATTATAATCTTTGGGATGTTTTATTGACATATGGAAGCACACCATCCATCATAACGGTAAGCAACGTGACCTATTTAAATATGATCATGAAATATATAGCACTTCAGATCTCACTGATTCAATAAATTTTGAAACCGAAGTCATCAAAAGCATATTGCCAATAATTTGCAGGAAGGGAATCATTTGGTTTTGGATTATTTATATCTCAATCATTCACGAAGAACAATATTGTTAAGAGAAATTATGATGTTAATATCCTTAAATGGTTAAATGAGGTTACAAGAAATATAAGGTCACCGAAGTGACATTATTTGTTTATGCCGTGTTATGGCTAAATTCATTTATGCCTATATAACCACCTATGGTAATATTTTTATAGATTTATTGTCATTTAAAAGAAGATATATAAGAGAATAATTATCTATATTTATGCCTTAATTTGCTCCTGAAGTAGCAATATCTTAAAAGAGGTCCTAAGTGATCATAATTTTATATGGTTGAGACACGTTTAGATGATTATGTTCTATTCTTGAAGAATGAGAACTTTTGATAAATTTTACAATACATATCCATTCCCTGAAATGAATGTGATGATATTTAGTAAAGATTATAAATACAAACGTGCTCTTGGTTGTGAAAATATCACGCCTCACCTGCGAATATGGAATATAATAATTGAGAAAAGATATTCTAAATATTTTATATTTTATTCCGAAAGTAATAAACCGTAAATGTCTCCCAAAGTAGCAAATTAAAATCTTCTCCTGAAGTAGCAAATTTTGGACTTTACTCCTGAAGCAGTAAAACATTAAACTTTACTCTTGAAATAGTAAATCTGATATTTACTCTCAAAGTAGTAAGACTCTGAAATTTACTCTTAAAGTAGTAAATATGAAATTTACTCCCGAAGTAGTAAGACTCTGAAATTACTCCCGAAGTGGTAAATTTTTTTTTAACTTTACGCTTGAAGTAGAATTTTAAACTTTACTCCTTAAGTAGTAAAACTTTGAACTTTATTCTCGAAGTGGTAAGACTTTGAACTTTACTCTTGGCTTTGTAGGATATGTGATCTGGTTGGTTATCAAAATTTGGCATGCTTATTTTTACCTTTTTCATTCAAAGGTAATCGTATTTACCAAGCCAAAAGCTTATGTTACTGCTATAACTTAATGTATATGAAATAGTTAAAAAATGTATGCTTAAAAGAATGATCTAGTCACATAATAATTGTTTTTCCTAAAATCATTTTAAATGTTCTAGCAGATTGTTATGCCTATGGTATATTTTTGTTGGGTAATTATTACCTCAATCTGATTAGCACCAGTTATACTATTTGTTCAAAGTGAAGTTATAATATTATAGGATGCATGTTGTACTGCTGCGTGATAAAGTATCGACTATGATGTGATAACATTCTTGTGAAAATAATGTACTGCTTAGTGAGTTTAAATTATTAAACAGGAATATGGAAATTGATTAGAGCAACTACTGACGATAATTATTTAGTATGAGTCCTTTTCTTTTCGGGTATAGGAGATACGTATGGTTACCCATTGAAACGTCACTAAATTATCATGATGTGTCAAAATTTATCTTAGAGGGATACAATTGAGTTGGATTAAAAGTCAACTATGCTTTTCACCAAATATTTTGATATTTGTTGTTCTTTTATGATAAAAATTAATTGCATTCCTGCTTGATAGTCCATTGTCCCACATATTTTGTTAAGAGCAAATGAAAAAGGATATAAATATTATTTTGTGGTATGAAGGTCAATGATACACGTATCTGTCTTACGTCAAATCATCTTGGATACTTTTATTATGTATCATTTTAAGGAAAAGAAAACAAATTTTGTAAAATACTTTCTATTATGACCACATTAATATATTATATTTAATTGCTGAATAAAGAAATACTTATGTGGTTGCCTCTTTGATACAAACTATTCGGATGTTAATGGGTATTCCCCTGAAGGAGATATTTACCATAGAAGTTGATGATAGAAGTATCAAAGACTGTATAACTTAACGTTTACTTTTTGTCATGTATAAATTTAAGAATGTCTTTAAATATTCATTTGGTTGCATTGTGTTTTTGTCATGACACTAGCGATGTCAATGTAATATTTGACAATACTAAATCAATTAAGGGCTCCCAGAAGAGCTAATTATTTATCTAAGATCACGGCACTAGTAGTGTCCAAACAATATGTGATTATGGAGAATAAATTAAAGGCTCCCCAAGAGTTTATATACCGTTTTGTAATTCTTTCTGATTGTACTACACAAAGTTGTTATGATCGAAACACAAGTTGTAGTAACTCTAAGTTTACTAAAGTAAATCATGACTATCATATTGAAGCTATAAATGATGGGAGGATTAAATATCTTCAATATTATAGTATGTGAAAGGTTACACGCCTTGTTCTTCAAAGTGTACTACAATATAAGCATGATGAAATCACATGTCACGGTAACTAGAAGTTTATCGATGCGAAAAATAATTCATGTCTTAGTAAATCGTGGTTTACTAAAACAAATACTTTATGGCATGTAAATACGAAGTTTACTAGTATAGATAATTTTATCGGCTGGCATGAGCAATTTGGCCATCCCGATTCAAATATGATGTGCAGATTGAATATTCGACATATATTAGAGAACCAGAAGATTCTTCAAGAATTTATTTTTGTTGCTTGTTCTCATGATAAGTGGATTATACTGGCTAATGTTGGGATTGAATTTCTAACTGCAAAAAAAAATATAAAGGTGAAAATGGGCCGTTCACCTATTATGTGATGTCTCGAATAGATGCATCGATAAGGCAATACATATGTGTTTATTGTCAACTGCTAGCTTGACGTATGCAAAGTTACTTGCTCAAAATAATTGAGTTGAGAGCACAGTTTTTAGAGTATGTAATCAAGATAATTCATCTTGTTAATGCTAGTTTATATTCAAGCTGGTTTGGCATTGAATGCCTCCGATAAATAGCTAAACCATTGTTTATGAGAACAAAGCTTCATGTGGTGGTTTGAGATATGATATATTGTATACAACATCATTTGTATGCTTCAGACCAACAAATTATGATAATTCTCCCTTCATAATTAGTTCAGGGTTAGGAACCAGCTATTTCCGTCTAATAGTTTACTAGTGTGTGGTATATGATTAATTAATCTACCATGATGCACAAAGATGGATTCCCCCAAAGAAGATGGGATATATGTTAGTTTTTCTAACATAGGGGGAGAGAATAAGCAACTGAGAAATATGTTATGAATTATCATTAGTATGATCCTCATTCAAAAGATAATTCAACTCAAATGCTAGAAGCATTTGCTGACCCAAAATTAATTTCTAATTTCAGGCATAAAATGCTTCTATTAAATTCATGTTCCGAAGGACGAGTCTATAGTACGCATGCGCAAGCGTGGTAGACTAATCGGTTCCAAATGCAATAATCATTGAAAAAAGAGAGGAGCAAATGATCAATGATCATTATAAGGAGGTAATGTGCTCTTGAAGAGCCTATGACATAACACTTCATGAAACCTTATGAGAGGTTAGGTACCTAAAAATAATGGAAGTGATGAGATCTCAATAAGTTATGTCCTATTGCAAACCGATACAAGATAATATATCGTCGACGATATCTTTGGTACAATATAGCGCATTATTGAAAAAGTTTGTGAGGATCTAAATTTTACGTCTATTAAAAGCATGCTAACGTAGAAATTATTATCAAGTGAAATGATGCATCTTGGTAAGTGTAAAGCTTATTGGACATGTTGTTCAGACACCAGAAGATGTCACATATTTAAATAGAAATAGATGTTGTCACAACCTATGTGAAATACTTGACAAAACTATATGAAAATTCGAAGAATTTTAAATGCAGAAGCATATACAAGTTGTAGAAATTTGTTCATAATTCTCATATGAATTAAGTGAAGCAAGGTGAACGCGATTTTATCACCTTAATGAATATTTACAAAAATTAAGGGCACAAATGACTCTATTTATCCTTATGACTTTGTAAAACTCAAAATGTCATATTATTAGTGCAAGTTGATTACTTGAATATTATTGAAACTCTTGAAGAGTTCTCAAAAGCAATTTATTATGTTGAAAGAAGTTGAAAATGAGAAACTTACTGAAATTTTTGGTCCTGAAGTGCCATATCTTTATGCAATTAATGCAGTTATATATTTTTCTATGAGTATGAGGGATTATAGTCATACGATGTTGTTCTACATGACAGTCAAATCATATAAAGGTAACATCCCGGTATAAAGCAAGTCAAAAATGCACTTGAGTGATTTCAATAATATTATATACCAATGCAACTCTATCCAAAAACCGAAGATGCGAAGCATACATAGCCATGATTAAAGAGAGGATTCATAAATGCCTGAGGCAAGTTTCACCAAAGTTGTTCCTCACACACGAGCTCCAAAAGAATGGTGATATCAACGTGCAAGAGATTTGTCGGACGATAATATAGTAATTTATTCACCAAGTCTCTACCACTCGAAACTTTTGAGATGGCGCTTAAGATTGAGATGTGAAGATTCAAGTTTTTTGGATTGAAGTTCTCATCGGGGAGAGTTAATACGCGTTGTACTCTTTTTCCCTTTCAAGGTTTTTGTCCTTTGGGTTTTTTGCTTGTAAGGGTTTTAATGAGAGCAACCAAATAGCGTATTATCGAAATGTGTACTCTTTTTTCCTTCACTAGATTTTTTTTCCCGCTGGGTTTTTTTCTAGTAAGGTTTTTAACGCATATTATCTACCAAATAGACATCAAGGGGGAGTGTTATAAATATTATTTAATTATGGATGTCTATCTTTAGGAGAAACTTTAGGGTTTGTGACTTTGGCACCAAGTTAACTTTCTCCTATAAATAGAGATGTTCTCTTCATTGTATAGAATCCCTAACAAGAGAAATAAAAGAATTCTCCTCTCTTCTCTCTTTCTCTATTATATTTTTGTTCTTGCTTTATTATTTTATAACATTAACAACATTATAACAACTAACAAGGTAAAGATAATAACAAGTCTTATAACAACTAACAAGGTAAAGATAATACGAAGTCTAACATAGTTACTATACATAGGTGAATATAACTCGCGCATTTTCAGCTCGTTCTCAACCGTCAACCGTTTTTATTATGGATTGAAAATTGGTTAACTCGTATTTACTCATATATTTTAAATGAGTAAGTTGAATAGGGGTTTATACAGACAGGTTGAGGGGGTCAACTAAATCTGGTTGTAAATTGTAATTGCCATCACTAGTTCTTTCTCTCAAATAAACGGCAACAAGTCAACAGCGAAGAGCAAGGATATATAACGATCACATTGGTCCCCTCAAAGAATTAATTGTAGTGGTCTCTCTAATTCCTACGCGGTTCCTTCAAACTATGAGTTCATGCCTGTTAGTTATGCAATTTCCAAGGGATTTCTTGGAAGTAGTAGTAGTAGTACTCTTGTCTGACTTACAATAAGGTTAATTGCGAATAAATTGAAGTACTAGATGGTTAAGACTTTTACACTGTCCAATTATATATATATATTTACTAATTGGTGAAACATTTCTACTATGTCCCTACAACTCTGTCTGTCTGTTAGTAAGATAAGTTAGATCTAGATCGGCTAATTGTTCTCGGATAGTACCAACGCAAGTAAAGATTTTTCGATTGCTAAATGTATCAAGACCTTTGGTAGTAAAAAAAATGAATGTTGTATTTTCAAGATTGAGTTTCATATTTGACTAAATCTCGTAATGGTCAAAAAATAGGCCTTTTAAATTACAGGCCTAGCAAAAAAATAATTGAGATAGGATTTTATAGGATCTCCCCCCTTTCGAAATTTGATGTTCATCTGGCTCAAATAGATACACCAAATAAGGAGAAAAGTTCTCGTTTTCAAACTTAGCACTGCAAATAATAGTTATAGTAAAACATGAAAAATGTAACATAGCAAGCCGTTAGCTTTTATGCATTGATATTGTCAAAAACAATTCTCAATCAGATCACTTAAAAGGCATTCCGTGTAATTAGATGTAAAAAAACAAAACTATTAACCTGAAAATAAGATAATAAGTAACATTTCACAACATGTTTTATTACAAGTCAGCGGATAGAAGTTAAATCCAAGTTTTCGTACCATGTACTTGAGAGTAGACTCAAGGAGACTTTGTATTCAATATTCATGGGAACGCACGGTTCTTTTGCAGTGTTGAAGTGTTCATGCTCAAACCAAACAAAACACAACTTGCGCAAAAAATACAACATTAATGATTTTGATGAAGATCAATCATTTCTACTTAATTTTTGCACGATATATTAATTTTAGTTTCAGGAATATAAGATACTCTCATACTCCCTCCGATTCAATTTATGTGGCTTGATTCGGTGCAAATTTGGACTCAGAATTCTCAATTTTTTTTTGAAATAAAATATATGTATATATTTAGAGCCTACATAAAAAATATTATAAATCACTATAGTTAATAATTCAAAATATTTAGAAAGTATTTGAAAAAACTGTGATAAAAAAATAGTATATCTTTTGACTCTCTACATAGATCATTATTACACACAAATTGAAAGTTCTACTGGCATTTCCAAGAATCAAAAAAGAATTTACGTATGATCACATGTTGTAGTCGAACGCTTGTATAACTCGCTAGTCAACTGGCTACCTTCCAAATCAACAGGAAGCATCCAGGTTGTTACTGAATCAATAGGAAGCATCCAGGTTGTTACTGAATTATAAGGACAATTTCTAGTCGATTAGGTATACGAAAAAGAAAATTAACAACAAGTGAAAGACTTCGACGCCAAAGACTTCGAAGCCTATAAAGTCTTGTATCGTCGTCTTCCTCTTGGAAGTTACCCATTATTTAATTTCCATCCAAGAAAAAAAACCAAGATATGGCAATTCTCCTAACGAACACCATGAGACATTTCACCCACCCAAAACATCCAATAACACTACATGATGATACCATTAACCCTAAATATTTGTGTGAGGGTTGCATGACCTATGGCTCAGGAAAAAGATATTACTGCCATGATTGCACCTTTAACCTGCATGAATACTGTGCGACATGTCCGCGAAATCTCTCGTCTTTCATGCATCCCCACCATTTACTCACGCTCGTTGGACGCGATCACCTGCCTGATCGCGTCTGCAAAGTCTGTTGCGACCCTATCGAAGGCCTATCTTATAGGTGTGCGCTTTGTGAATTCAACGTCCACCCTATATGTACTCTCTTGCCAGACACACTCAAGCATATCCTACATCAGGTAACCTAGAAACCAAGTTAACTATCTTGGGGATGTGTGGTATTCCATCTATGATCTGTTTGACACTCGTTCCTTTTTAGTAAATTAAATCTGAAAAAGAATGATGTCTTTTTATATTTACTAACAATTTAATTTTTAATTTTATCCTTCAGGAGATGATATATACCCGTACGTAGATTTAAAACCACAAGCTTGAGAAGTCTTCTTTTTTCTCTTAAACTCTATGCCCCGGCCGGTCAAACACCTTCACATAAATTGAAATAATGAATAGATTCTTTTAATTATACAATTGTTTACACCAGATTTGTTCCTCAAATTAGTGCACCTTTTATTTGGTGAAAAGTTGTATATCAAGTAAATATTATTAATAAGCTTTATCGAGTAAATGAGAGAATATTTTATTTGGTGAAAAACAATAGAAATATTATTTGATGAAAGAAAATATTTATCGAGTAAATACTAGTCATGACTTGACATGGAATTTTTTTAAGAAACAAAGAAAGATTTTGTAAAAATTTGTAAATTGAATGACCATTTGAAAAATTCAAAAGTTTAGTGGGTGATATGCGACATGCGACGTCATCTTTCCAACATCGGAAAATTGATTTTCTGGCTGAAATAACTTTCGATGAAGGTTGTGTTAAATTGGATAATCTTATAACTATAAAAAAGAAAATCAAAAAGTGACTTTACTACGTTATTACCATTAGTGGAATAACCATTTAAGTTATTTAACTCCCTCTTTTATGAGAAAGGTTTTTTATGCTAGAGAGAGAACAATGATCTTGAATTTTTTTTGTGATCGCTTTACCTTCTAAACTGTTATTTCAAAATTAACTTCGCTAATCTTGACAAATTATATTTTAGCTCTTCAATATCCCATTAAACCAATTAAAATAGCATGTCAAGATCTATATCATTTTAATTTGATGATGATATTGTCATTAATTCAGCGGCATCCTTTAAGGCTTTTGGGCTCATCTCAACCAGCTGGAAATTGTGCTGTTTGTAGAGAAGCATGTGATGCTTCTTCATGGCGTTATAGGTGTGCACTATGTGAATTTGATATTCATATAGGTTGTGTGACGGTACAATGTATAAATACATCGACCCATCGAGGAATTCCTACGTATGTTCCACCGTATGTATTTCCTCAGCAACAATATTTGGGTGGTTATGCTTATTGGAATCCTAGCCCCAACACTTTTCCTGGTCCATCTAATATGCATCATTATAACTACAATACGCCACAACCACAACTCCACCAACAACATCAAGGTCCCGGACAAGCGCAAACTCATAATGGTGGAAGTGGTGGACGAATTAGGCAAGTGATGTTTGATCTGGTGAAAGCAATTGCAATTGGGGTGGTTTCCAATATGATATTTGGGGTGGATGTGTCTCCATTTTTTGCATTTTGATATAACTGC